>NW_026779585.1:397601-650101 GCF_030144855.1 Hypanus sabinus
CCTGCTAACACTCCAGTCTCATTCTCTCTCTCCCCCCAGTCTCCCTCTCCCTGAATCTCTCTCCAATCTCTCTCTCCCCATTCTCTCTGCTAACTCTCCAGTTTCATTCTCTCTCTCCCCCCCAGTCTCCCTCTCCCTGAATCTCTCTCTTCCCCATCTCCTGCTAACTCTCCAGTCTCATTCTCTCTCTCCCCCCCCAGTCTCCCTCTCCCTGAATCTCTCTCCCCATCTCCCTGCTAACTCTCCAGTCTCATTCTCTCCCCCCCAGTCTCCCTCTCCCTGAATCTCTCTCTCCCCATCTCCTGCTAACTCTCCAGTCTCATTCTCTCTCTCTCCCCCAGTCTCCCTCTCCCTGAATCTCTCTCTCCAATTTCTCTCTCCCCATCTCCTGCTAACTCTCCAGTCTCATCTCTCCCCCCCCCACAGTCTCCCTCTCCCTGAATCTCTCTCTCCCCATCTCCTGCTAACTCTCCAGTCTCATTCTCTCTCTCCCCCCGTCTCCCTCTCCCTGAATCTCTCTCTTCCCCATCTCCTGCTAACTCTCCAGTCTCATTCCCTCCCCCCCCAGTCTCCCTCTCCCTGAATCTCTATCTCCCCATCTCCTGCTAACTCTCCAGTCTCATTCTCTCTCTCCCCCCCCAGTCTCCCTCTCTCTGAATCTCTCTCCCCCATCTCCTGCTAACTCTCCAGTCTCATTCTCTCTCTCCCCCCCGTCTCCCTCTCCCTGAATCTCTCTCTCCCCATCTCCTGCTAACACTCCAGTCTCATTCTCTCTCTCCCCCCAGTCTCCCTCTCCCTGAATCTCTCTCCAATCTCTCTCTCCCCATCTCCTGCTAACTCTCCAGTTTCATTCTCTCTCTCCCCCCAGTCTCCCTCTCCCTGAATCTCTCTCTTCCCATCTCCTGCTAACTCTCCAGTCTCATTCTCTCTCTCCCCCCCCAGTCTCCCTCTCCCTGAATCTCTCTCTCCCCATCTCCTGCTAACTCTCCAGTCTCATTCTCTCTCTCCCCACCCAGTCTCCCTCTCCCTGAATCTCTCTCTCCCCATCCCCTGCTAACTCTCCAGTCTCATTCTCTCCCTCCCCCCCAGTCTCCCTCTCCCTGAATCTCTCTCCCCATCTCCTGCTAACTCTCCAGTCTCATTCTCTCTCTCCCCCCCAGTCTCCCTCTCCCTAATCTCTCTCCCCATCTCCTGCTAACTCTCCAGTCTCATTCTCTCTCCCCCCCAGTCTCCCTCTCCCTGAATCTCTCTCTCCCCATCTACTGCTAACTCTCCAGTCTCATTCTCTCGCTCCCCCCCCAGTCTCCCTCTCCCTGAATCTCTCTCCCCATCTCCTGCTAACTCTCCAGTCTCATTCTCTCTCTCCCCCCGTCTCCCTCTCCCTGAATCTCTCTCTCCCCATCTCCTGCTAACTCTCCAGTCTCATTCTCTTACCCACCCCAGTCTCCCACTCCCTGAATCTCTCTCTCCCCATCTCCTGCTAACTCTCCAGTCTCATTCTCTCTCTCCCCCCCCAGTCTCCCTCTCCCTGAATCTCTCTCCCCATCTCCTGCTAACTCTCCAGTCTCATTCTCTCTCTCCCCCCCAGCCTCCCTCTCCCTAATCTCTCTCCCCCATCTCCTGCTAATCTCCAGTCTCATTCTCTCGCTCCCCCCCAGTCTCCCTCTCCCTGAATCTCTCTCCCCATCTCCTGCTAACTCTCCAGTCTCATTCTCTCTCTTCCCCCGTCTCCCCTCTCCCTGAATCTCTCTCTCCCCATCTCCTGCTAACTCTCCAGTCTCATTCTCTCACCCACCCCCAGTCTCCCTCTCTCCCTGAATCTCTCTCTCCAATCTCTCTCTCCCCATCTCCTGCTAACTCTCCAGTCTCATTCTCTCTCTCCCCCCAGTATCCCTCTCCCTGAATCTCTCTCTCCCCATCTCCTGCTAACTCTTAAGTCTCATTCTCTCTATCCCCCAGTCTCCCTCTCCCTGAATCTCGATCACCCCATCTCCTGCTCACTCTCCAGTCTCATTCTCTCTCTCCCCCCCCCAGTCTCCCTCTCCCTGAATCTCTGTCTCCCCATCTCCTGCTAACTCTCCAGTCTCATTCTCTCTCCCCCCCCCCAGTCTCCCTCTCCCTGAAGCTCTCTCTCCAATCTCTCTCCCCCTCCTGCTAACTCTCCAGTCTCATTCTCTCTCTCCCCCCCCAGTCTCCCTCTCCCTGAATCTCTCTCTCCCCATCTCCTGCTAACTCTCCAGTCTCATTCTCTCTCTCCCCCACCCAGTCTCCCTCTCCCTGAATCTCTCTCTCCCCATCTCCTGCTAACTCTCCAGTCTCATTCTCTCTCTCCCCCCCAGTCTCCCTCTCCCTGAATCTCTCTCCCCATCTCCTGCTAACTCTCCAGTCTCATTCTCTCTCTCCCCCCCAGTCTCCCTCTCCCTAATCTCTCTCCCCATCTCCTGCTAACTCTCCAGTCTCATTCTCTCTCCCCCCCAGTCTCCCTCTCCCCTGAATCTCTCTCTCCCCATCTACTGCTAACTCTCCAGTTTCATTCTCTCGCTCCCCCCCCAGTCTCCCTCTCCCTGAATCTCTCTCCCCATCTCCTGCTAACTCTCCAGTCTCATTTCTCTCTCTCCCCCGTCTCCCTCTCCCTGAATCTCTCTCTCCCCATCTCCTGCTAACTCTCCAGTCTCATTCTCTTACCCACCCCAGTCTCCCACTCCCTGAATCTCTCTCTCCCCATCTCCTGCTAACTCTCCAGTCTCATTCTCTCTCTCCCCCCCAGTCTCCCTCTCCCTGAATCTCTCTCCCCATCTCCTGCTAACTCTCCAGTCTCATTCTCTCTCTCCCCCCCAGCCTCCCTCTCCCTAATCTCTCTCCCCATCTCCTGCTAACACTCCAGTCTCATTCTCTCGCTCCCCCCCAGTCTCCCTCTCCCTGAATCTCTCTCCCCATCTCCTGCTAACTCTCCAGTCTCATTCTCTCTCTCCCCCCGTCTCCCTCTCCCTGAATCTCTCTCTCCCCATCTCCTGCTAACTCTCCAGTCTCATTCTCTCACCCACCCCCAGTCTCCCTCTCTCCCTGAATCTCTCTCTCCAATCTCTCTCTCCCCATCTCCTGCTAACTCTCCAGTCTCATTCTCTCTCTCCCCCCAGTATCCCTCTCCCTGAATCTCTCTCTCCCCATCTCCTGCTAACTCTTCAGTCTCATTCTCTCTCTCCCCCCAGTCTCCCTCTCCCTGAATCTCTCTCTCCCCATCTCCTGCTAACTCTCCAGTCTCGTTCTCTCTCTCCCCCCAGTCTCCCTCTCCCTGAATCTCGATCACCCCATCTCCTGCTCACTCTCCAGTCTCATTCTCTCTCTCCCCCCCCCAGTCTCCCTCTCCCTGAATCTCTGTCTCCCCATCTCCTGCTAACTCTCCAGTCTCATTCTCTCTCCCCCCCCAGACTCCCTCTCCCTGAATCTCTCTCTCCCCATCTCCTGCTAACACTCCAGTCTCATTCTCTCTCTCCCACCCCCAGTCTCCCTCTCTCCCTGAATCTCTCTCTCCAATCTCTCTCTCCCCATCTCCTGCTAACTCTCCAGTCTCATATTCTCTCTCTCCCCCCAGTATCCCTCTCCCTGAATCTCTCTCTCCCCATCTCCTGCTAACTCTTCAGTCTCATTCTCTCTCTCCCCCCAGTCTCCCTCTCCCTGAATCTCTCTCTCCCCATCTCCTGCTAACTCTCCAGTCTCGTTCTCTCTCTCCCCCAGTCTCCCTCTCCCTGAATCTCGATCACCCCATCTCCTGCTCACTCTCCAGTCACATTCTCTCTCTCCCCCCCCCAGTCTCCCTCTCCCTGAATCTCTGTCTCCCCATCCTCCTGCTAACTCTCCAGTCTCATTCTCTCTCCCCCCCCCAGTCTCCCTCTCCCTGAATCTCTCTCTCCCCATCTCCTGCTAACACTCCAGTCTCATTCTCTCTCTCCCCACCCCCAGTCTCCCTCTCTCCCTGAATCTCTCTCTCCAATCTCTCTCTCCCCATCTCCTGCTAACTCTCCAGTCTCATTCTCTCTCTCCCCCCCAGTCTCCCTCTCCCTAATCTCTCTCCCCATCTCCTGCTAACTCTCCAGTCTCATTCTCTCGCTCCCCCCCAGTCTCCCCTCTCCCTGAATCTCTCTCCCCATCTCCTGCTAACTCTCCCAGTCTCATTCTCTCTCTCCCCCCCGTCTCCCCTCTCCCTGAATCTCTCTCTCCCCATCTCCTGCTAACTCTCCAGTCTCATTCTCTCACCCACCCCCAGTCTCCCTCTCTCCCTGAATCTCTCTCTCCAATCTCTCTCTCCCCATCTCCTGCTAACTCTCCAGTCTCATTCTCTCTCTCCCCCCAGTATCCCTCTCCCTGAATCTCTCTCTCCCCATCTCCTGCTAACTCTTCAGTCTCATTCTCTCTCTCCCCCCAGTCTCCCTCTCCCTGAATCTCTCTCTCCCCATCTCCTGCTACCTCTCCATTCTCGTTCTCTCTCTCCCCCAGTCTCCCTCTCCCTGAATCTCGATCACCCCATCTCCTGCTCACTCTCCAGTCTCATTCTCTCTCTCCCCCCCCCAGTCTCCCTCTCCCTGAATCTCTGTCTCCCCATCTCCTGCTAACTCTCCAGTCTCATTCTCTCTCCCCCCCCAGTCTCCCTCTCCCTGAATCTCTCTCTCCCCATCTCCTGCTAACACTCCAGTCTCATTCTCTCTCTCCCACCCCCAGTCTCCCCTCTCTCCCTGAATCTCTCTCTCCAATCTCTCTCTCCCCATCTCCTGCTAACTCTCCAGTCTCATTCTCTCTCTCCCCCAGTATCCCTCTCCCTGAATCTCTCTCTCCCCATCTCCTGCTAACTCTTCAGTCTCATTCTCTCTCTCCCCCCAGTCTCCCTCTCCCTGAATCTCTCTCTCCCCATCTCCTGCTAACTCTCCAGTCTCGTTCTCTCTCTCCCCCAGTCTCCCTCTCCCTGAATCTCGATCACCCCATCTCCTGCTCACTCTCCAGTCTCATTCTCTCTCTCCCCCCCCAGTCTCCCTCTCCCTGAATCTCTGTCTCCCCATCTCCTGCTAACTCTCCAGTCTCATTCTCTCTCCCCCCCCAGTCTCCCTCTCCCTGAATCTCTCTCTCCCCATCTCCTGCTAACACTCCAGTCTCATTCTCTCTCTCCCACCCCCAGTCTCCCTCTCTCCCTGAATCTCTCTCTCCAATCTCTCTCTCCCCATCTCCTGCTAACTCTCCAGTCTCATTCTCTCTCTCCCCCCCCAGTCTCCCTCTCCCTGAATCTCTCTCCCCATCTCCTGCTAACTCTCCAGACTCATTCTCTCTCTCCCCCCCAGTCTCCCTCTCCCTGAATCTCTCTCTCCCCATCTCCTGCTAACTCTCCAGTCTCATTCTCTCCCCCCCCAGTCTCCCTCTCCCTGAATCTCACTCTCCCCATCTCCTGCTCACTCCAGTCTCATTCTCTCTCTCCCCCCAGTCTCCCTCTCCCTGAATCTCTCTCCCCATCTCCTGCTAACTCTCCAGTCTCATTCTCTCTCTCCCCCCCAGTCTCCCTCTCCCAGAATCTCTCTCCCCATCTCCTGCTAACTCTCTATTCTCATTCTCTCCCCCCCCCAATCTCCCTCTCCCTGAATCTCTCTCCCCATCTCCTGCTAACTCGCCAGTCTCATTCTTTCTCTCTCCCCCAGTCTCCCTCTCCCTGAATCTCTCTCTCCAATCTCTCTCTCCCCATCTCCTGCTAACTCTTCAGTCTCATTCTCTCCCCCCCCCACAGTCTCCCTCTCTCTGAATCTCTCCCTCCCCATCTCCTGCTAACTCTCCAGTCTCATTCTCTCTCTCCCCCCGTCTCCCTCTCCCTGAATCTCTCTCTCCCCGTCTCCTGCTAACTCTCCAGTCTCATTCCCTCCCCCCCAGTCTCCCTCTCCCTGAATCTCTCTCTCCCCATCTCCTGCTAACTCTCCAGTCTCACTCTCTCACCCACCCCCAGTCTCCCTCTCCCTGAATCTCTCTCTCCAATCTCTCTCTCCCCATCTCCTGCTAACTCTCCAGTCTCATTCTCTCTCTCCCCCCAGTATCCCTCTCCCTGAATCTCTCTCTCCCCATCTCCTGCTAACTCTTCAGTCTCATTCTCTCTCTCCCCCCAGTCTCCCTCTCCCTGTATCTCTCTCTCCCCATCTCCTGCTAACTCTCCAGTCTTGTTCTCTCTCTCCCCCAGTCTCCCTCTCCCTGAATCTCGATCACCCCATCTCCTGCTCACTCTCCAGTCTCATTCTCTCTCTCCCCCCCAGTCTCCCTCTCCCTGAATCTCTCTCTCCCCATCTCCTGCTAACTCTCCAGTCTCATTCTCTCTCCCCCCCCCAGTCTCCCTCTCCCTGAATCTCTCTCTCCAATCTCTCTCCCCCTCCTGCTAACTCTCCAGTCTCATTCTCTCTCTCCCCCCATCTCCCTCTCCCTGAATCTCTCTCTCCCCATCTCCTGCTAACTCTCCAGTCTCATTCCCTCCCCCCCCAGTCTCCCTCTCCCTGAATCTCTCTCTCCCCATCTCCTGCTAACTCTCCAGTCTCATTCTCTCTCTCCCCCCCAGTCTCCCTCTCCCTGAATCTCTCTCCCCATCTCCTGCTAACTCTCCAGTCTCATTCTCTCTCTCCCCCCCAGTCTCCCTCTCCCTCAATCTCTCCCTCCCCATCTCCTGCTAACACTCCAGTCTCATTCTCTCTCTCTCCCCCAGTCTCCCTCTTACTGAATCTCTCTCTCCAATCTCTCTCTCCCCATCTCCTGCTAACTCTCCAGTCTCATTCTCTCCCCCCCCCACAGTCTCCCTCTCCCTGAATCTCTCTCTCCCAATCTCCTGCTAACTCTCCAGTCTCATTCCCTCCCCCCCCAGTCTCCCTCTCCCTGAATCTCTCTCTCCCCATCTCCTGCTAACTCTCCAGCCTCATTCTCTCTCTCCCCCCCAGTCTCCCTCTCCCTGAATCTCTCTCCCCATCTCCTGCTAACTCTCCAGTCTCATTCTCTCTCTCCCCCCCAGTCTCCCTCTCCCTGAATCTCTCTCCCCATCTCCTGCTAACTCTCTATTCTCATTCTCTCCCCCCCCAATCTCCCTCTCCCTGAATCTCTCTCCCCATCTCCTGCTAACTCGCCAGTCTCATTCTTTCTCTCTCCCCCAGTCTCCCTCTCCCTGAATCTCTCTCTCCAATCTCTCTCTCCCCATCTCCTGCTAACTCTCCAGTCTCATTCTCTCCCCGCCCCCACAGTCTCCCTCTCTCTGAATCTCTCTCTCCCCATCTCCTGCTAACTCTCCAGTCTCATTCTCTCTCTCCCCCCCGTCTCACTCTCCCTGAATCTCTCTCTCCCCGTCTCCTGCTAACTCTCCAGTCTCATTCCCTCCCCCCCAGTCTCCCTCTCCCTGAATCTCTCTCTCCCCATCTCCTGCTAACTCTCCAGTCTCATTCTCTCACCCACCCCCAGTCTCCCTCTCTCCCTGAATCTCTCTCTCCAATCTCTCTCTCCCCATCTCCTGCTAACTCTCCAGTCTCATTCTCTCTCTCCCCCCAGTATCCCTCTCCCTGAATCTCTCTCTCCCCATCTCCTGCTAACTCTTCAGTCTCATTCTCTCTCTCCCCCCAGTCTCCCTCTCCCTGAATCTCTCTCTCCCCATCTCCTGCTAACTCTCCAGTCTCGTTCTCTCTCTCCCCCAGTCTCCCTCTCCCTGAATCTCGATCACCCCATCTCCTGCTCACTCTCCAGTCTCATTCTCTCTCTCCCCCCCAGTCTCCCTCTCCCTGAATCTCTCTCTCCCCATCTCCTGCTAACTCTCCAGTCTCATTCTCTCTCCCCCCCCAGTCTCCCTCTCCCTGAATCTCTCTCCCCATCTCCTGCTAACTCTCCAGTCTCATTCTCTCTCTCTCCCCGTCTCCCTCTCCCTGAATCTCTCTCTCCAATCTCTCTCTCCCCCATCTCCTGCTAACTCTGCAGTCTCATTCTCTCCCCCCCCACAGTCTCCCTCTCCCTGAATCTCTCTCTCCCCATCTACTGCTAACTCTCCAGTCTCATTCTCTCTCTCCCCCCGTCTCCCTCTCCCTGAATCTCTCTCTCCCCATCTCCTGCTAACTCTCCAGTCTCATTCTCTCTCTCCCCCCCAGTCTCCCTCTCCCTGAATCTCTCTCTCCCCATCTCCTGCTAACACTCCAGTCTCATTCTCTCTCTCTCCCCCAGTCTCCCTCTCCCTGAATCTCTCTCTCCAATCTCTCTCTCCCCATCTCCTGCTAACTCTCCAGTCTCATTCTCTCCCCCCCCACAGTCTCCCTCTCCCTGAATCTCTCTCTCCCCATCTCCTGCTAACTCTCCAGTCTCATTCCCTCCCCCCCCAGTCTCCCTCTCCCTGAATCTCTCTCTCCCCATCTCCTGCTAACTCTCCAGTCTCATTCTCTCTCTCCCGCCCAGTCTCCCTCTCCCTGAATCTCTCTCCCCATCTCCTGCTAACTCTCCAGTCTCATTCTCTCTCTCCCCCCTAGTCTCCCTCTCCCTGAATCTCTCTCTCCCCATCTCCTGCTAACACTCCAGTCTCATTCTCTCTCTCCCCCCAGTCTCCCTCTCCCTGAATCTCTCTCCAATCTCTCTCTCCCCATCTCCTGCTAACTCTCCAGTTTCATTCTCTCTCTCCCCCCAGTCTCCCTCTCTCTGAATCTCTCTCTTCCCATCTCCTCCTAACTCTCCAGTCTCATTCTCTCTCTCCCCCCCAGTCTCCCTCTCCCTGAATCTCTCTCCCCATCTCCTGCTAACTCTCCAGTCTCATTCTCTCCCCCCCCCCAGTCTCCCTCTCCCTGAATCTCTCTCCCCATCTCCTGCTAACTCTCCAGTCTCATTCTCTCTCTCTCCCCCAGTCTCCCTCTCCCTGAATCTCTCTCTCCAATCTCTCTCTCCCCGTCTCCTGCTAACTCTCCAGTCTCATTCCCTCCCCCCCAGTCTCCCTCTCCCTGAATCTCTCTCTCCCCATCTCCTGCTAACTCTCCAGTCTCATTCTCTCACCCACCCCCAGTCTCCCTCTCTCCCTGAATCTCTCTCTCCAATCTCTCTCTCCCCATCTCCTGCTAACTCTCCAGTCTCATTCTCTCTCTCCCCCCAGTATCCCTCTCCCTGAATCTCTCTCTCCCCATCTCCTGCTAACTCTTCAGTCTCATTCTCTCTCTCCCCCGTCTCCCTCTCCCTGAATCTCTCTCTCCCCATCTCCTGCTAACTCTCCAGTCTCGTTCTCTCTCTCCCCCAGTCTCCCTCTCCCTGAATCTCGATCACCCCATCTCCTGCTCACTCTCCAGTCTCATTCTCTCTCTCCCCCCCAGTCTCCCTCTCCCTGAATCTCTCTCTCCCCATCTCCTGCTAACTCTCCAGTCTCATTCTCTCTCCCCCCCCAGTCTCCCTCTCCCTGAATCTCTCTCCCCATCTCCTGCTAACTCTCCAGTCTCATTCTCTCTCTCTCCCCCAGTCTCCCTCTCCCTGAATCTCTCTCTCCAATCTCTCTCTCCCCATCTCCTGCTAACTCTCCAGTCTCATTCTCTCCCCCCCCACAGTCTCCCTCTCCCTGAATCTCTCTCTCCCCATCTACTGCTAACTCTCCAGTCTCATTCTCTCTCTCCCCCCGTCTCCCTCTCCCTGAATCTCTCTCTCCCCATCTCCTGCTAACTCTCCAGTCTCATTCTCTCTCTCCCCCCCAGTCTCCCTCTCCCTGAATCTCTCTCCCCATCTCCTGCTAACTCTCCAGTCTCATTCTCTCTCTCCCCCCCAGTCTCCCTCTCCCTGAATCTCTCTCTCCCCATCTCCTGCTAACACTCCAGTCTCATTCTCTCTCTCTCCCCCAGTCTCCCTCTCCCTGAATCTCTCTCTCCAATCTCTCTCTCCCCATCTCCTGCTAACTCTCCAGTCTCATTCTCTCCCCCCCCACAGTCTCCCTCTCCCTGAATCTCTCTCTCCCCATCTCCTGCTAACTCTCCAGTCTCATTCCCTCCCCCCCCAGTCTCCCTCTCCCTGAATCTCTCTCTCCCCATCTCCTGCTAACTCTCCAGTCTCATTCTCTCTCTCCCCCCCAGTCTCCCTCTCCCTGAATCTCTCTCCCCATCTCCTGCTAACTCTCCAGTCTCATTCTCTCTCTCCCCCCTAGTCTCCCTCTCCCTGAATCTCTCTCTCCCCATCTCCTGCTAACACTCCAGTCTCATTCTCTCTCTCCCCCCAGTCTCCCTCTCCCTGAATCTCTCTCCAATCTCTCTCTCCCCATCTCCTGCTAACTCTCCAGTTTCATTCTCTCTCTCCCCCCAGTCTCCCTCTCTCTGAATCTCTCTCTTCCCATCTCCTCCTAACTCTCCAGTCTCATTCTCTCTCTCCCCCCCAGTCTCCCTCTCCCTGAATCTCTCTCCCCATCTCCTGCTAACTCTCCAGTCTCATTCTCTCCCCCCCCCAGTCTCCCTCTCCCTGAATCTCTCTCCCCATCTCCTGCTAACTCTCCAGTCTCATTCTCTCTCTCTCCCCCAGTCTCCCTCTCCCTGAATCTCTCTCTCCAATTTCTCTCTCCCCATCTCCTGCTAACTCTCCAGTCTCATTCTCTCCCCCCCCCACAGTCTCCCTCTCCCTGAATCTCTCTCTCCCCATCTCCTGCTAACTCTCCAGTCTCATTCTCTCTCTCCCCCCGTCTCCCTCTCCCTGAATCTCTCTCTCCCCATCTCCTGCTAACTCTCCAGTCTCATTCCCTCCCCCCCAGTCTCCCTCTCCCTGAATCTCTCTCTCCCCATCTCCTGCTAACTCTCCAGTCTCATTCTCTCTCTCCCCCCCAGTCTCCCTCTCCCTGAATCTCTCTCCCCATCTCCTGCTAACTCTCCAGTCTCATTCTCTCTCTCCCCCCCTCCCTCTCCCTGAATCTCTCTCTCCCCATCTCCTGCTAACACTCCAGTCTCATTCTCTCTCTCCCCCCAGTCTCCCTCTCCCTGAATCTCTCTCCAATCTCTCTCTCCCCATCTCCTGCTAACTCTCCAGTTTCATTCTCTCTCTCCCCCCAGTCTCCCTCTCCCTGAATCTCTCTCTTCCCATCTCCTGCTAACTCTCCAGTCTCATTCTCTCTCTCCCCCCCCAGTCTCCCTCTCCCTGAATCTCTCTCTCCCCATCTCCTGCTAACTCTCCAGTCTCATTCTCTCTCTCCGCCCCAGTCTCCCTCTCCCTGAATCTCTCTCCCCATCTCCTGCTAACTCTCCAGTCTCATTCTCTCTCTCCCCCCCAGTCTCCCTCTCCCTAATCTCTCTCCCCATCTCCTGCTAACTCTCCAGTCTCATTCTCTCTCCCCCCAGTCTCCCTCTCCCTGAATCTCTCTCTCCCCATCTACTGCTAACTCTCCAGTCTCATTCTCTCGCTCCCCCCCAGTCTCCCTCTCCCTGAATCTCTCTCCCCATCTCCTGCTAACTCTCCAGTCTCATTCTCTCTCTCCCCCCGTCTCCCTCTCCCTGAATCTCTCTCTCCCCATCTCCTGCTAACTCTCCAGTCTCATTCTCTCTCTCCCCCCCTCCCTCTCCCTGAATCTCTCTCTCCCCATCTCCTGCTAACACTCCAGTCTCATTCTCTCTCTCCCCCCAGTCTCCCTCTCCCTGAATCTCTCTCCAATCTCTCTCTCCCCATCTCCTGCTAACTCTCCAGTTTCATTCTCTCTCTCCCCCCAGTCTCCCTCTCCCTGAATCTCTCTCTTCCCATCTCCTGCTAACTCTCCAGTCTCATTCTCTCTCTCCCCCCCCAGTCTCCCTCTCCCTGAATCTCTCTCTCCCCATCTCCTGCTAACTCTCCAGTCTCATTCTCTCTCTCCCCCCCCAGTCTCCCTCTCCCTGAATCTCTCTCTCCCCATCTCCTGCTAACTCTCCAGTCTCATTCTCTCTCTCCCCCCCCAGTCTCCCTCTCCCTAATCTCTCTCCCCATCTCCTGCTAACTCTCCAGTTTCATTCTCTCTCTCCCCCCAGTCTCCCTCTCCCTGAATCTCTCTCTTCCCATCTCCTGCTAACTCTCCAGTCTCATTCTCTCTCTCCCCCCCCCAGTCTCCCTCTCCCTGAATCTCTCTCCCCATCTCCTGCTAACTCTCCAGTCTCATTCTCTCTCTCTCCCCCAGTCTCCCTCTCCCTGAATCTCTCTCTCCAATCTCTCTCTCCCCATCTCCTGCTAACTCTCCAGTCTCATTCTCTCCCCCCCCACAGTCTCCCTCTCCCTGAATCTCTCTCTCCCCATCTCCTGCTAACTCTCCAGTCTCATTCTCTCTCTCCCCCCGTCTCCCTCTCCCTGAATCTCTCTCTCCCCATCTCCTGCTAACTCTCCAGTCTCATTCCCTCACCCCCAGTCTCCCTCTCCCTGAATCTCTCTCTCCCCATCTCCTGCTAACTCTCCAGTCTCATTCTCTCTGCTCCCCCCCCAGTCTCCCTCTCCCTGAATCTCTCTCTCCAATCTCCCTCTCGTTCCTGTCTCTCTTTTCCCACCAGGCTCTCTTTCCCCAATCCCTGTCACCATCAGACTCTCTTGCTGCATAGTCTCTCCCCCAGTCTCCTCTTCTCTCTCCCCATTGCCTCTCTGCCCCAGGGCAGTCAAATCCCCCCAGTCTTTGTCTACCCGTCTCTTTCTCCCCAAGTCTCTCTGTCCCCTCAGTCTCTCTCCCCAGACTCTCTCCATATGCCCTTTATCATCCCCTGGCATTTGCCCCGTACCTGTCTCTCACTCCAACGCTACCTGTCCCTCTCCCCCGTCTCTCTTCCCGTCCCTGTCTTTTCCTGCTTCCCTTATTTCTCCTCGAGCTTCTCTCCATCTCAGTGTGACCACCTTCCCCATCCTCCTTTTGCCTCGCCTCTCCTCCCCCCTTTCTCTTCCTTCCCCTCTCTTCCCCCCTCTCCTCCTCCTCCATCGTCTCGTCTCTTGCTCGTGTTGATTTCTCATCCGCGTCCATCTCTTTCACCGCCATTCTCTCCCTCGCCTCTCTCCTCTCCCTTTATCGCCCCACCCCTCTCCGCTCCCAGCTCTCCTCCTTTTCTGTCCCCGCGACTCTCTCGCCAAATTTCTCTCATCCTTTCACACATGTTCTGTCCCTCTATAGTCGCTCTCTCGCACTCCGTCTTTCTCTTTCTCTTCCTTTCTGTCTCTCTCTTTCTCTCTCCCCCTCTCTCTAAGCTCTCCTCGGTACAGTATTTCAGGGATCCGTGCAGTCAGCCACTAATACAATCGAACTTCACTGCTTTAAATGACTGTCCCTTCATTCTTCATCCCAATATATATATCTCCCGCTCCCTCAAAGTGTATTCCCAGATCCCTCTGTTCTACTACACTTCTCAGTGACCTACCATTTTCCTTGAATGTTCTACCCTGGTTTGTCTTTCCGAAGTGCGATACCTCACACTTGTCCGCATTAAACTCCATCTGCCATTTTTCCAGCTGGTCCAGATCCCTCTGCAAGCTTTGAAAACCTTCCTCACTGTCCACTACACCTCCAATCTTTGTATCAGCAGCAAATTTGCGGATCCAATGTACCACGTTACCGTCCAGGTCATTGATATGGGTATAGGTATTGCTATTAATTGATCATATTCTCCTGCTCTGTTACCTGACCTTGGGGGAGCGATAAAACGATTCTCAATTTCATTTGCTGTGTTGAACCAAAAGCCACTCTCCATTGACCCATGAGAGAAGGCGTAGCCAAGACACTCCGTGTATCTGCACTTTCAGATTTTCAGCTTGGGTAGGTGCTACATTGTCCGAGCTATACAGAGGCCTTGGCTTGCTGCCTTTAGCAGCGCTGGTACGACATTCAACACCACCCACCGCACCGTCACTTTAAACCATGTCCTCTAGGCCATTCATAGCATCATTAGATCATAAGACACAGGAGCTGAATTAGGCCCTCTGGACCATTGATTCGGCTCCACCAATCACGGCTGATCCCTTTAGTTTTCCTCTCCTCCTCGACCCCGGTTCTCGGCCTTCTCCCCGTGTAACCTTTGTTGTGTGTCCAATCAGAAACCTATCAATCTATCAACCTATCAATCTCTGTCTTAAGGACACCCTTATATCCACTGGCCAGTTATCCACATTCGGTGTTTGGTCTGTTATATTAATCGTTACTGTTTAGTTGCTATTTAATGGAATTAATTACTGCCTGCACAGCTGCATCTGGCAACTAGTTCCATAAATTCACCACCCTTTGCCCGTTCAAAATACTCCGTTTTGAAAGAGCTTCCCTCTATCCGGACGCAGTGCCCCCCTTGTCTTGGACTCCCCCCACCATAGGAAAGACCCTCTCCACATCTGCTCCGTCCAGGCCTTTCAACATTCGAAAGGTTTCAATGAGCCCCCCCCCCCCCCCCCACCATCCTTCTGAATTCCAGAGAGTACAGACCCAGAGCCATCAAACGTTCCTCGTTTGATAACCCTTTCATTCCTGGAATCATCCCTGTGAACCTCCTCTGGGCCCGCTCCAATGCCAGCACATCTTTTCTAAGATGAGAAGCCCGAAACTGTTCACAACCTTCAAGGTGAGGCCTCAGTAGTGCCTTATAAAGCCTCAGCATCACATCCCCGCTCTCGTACACTAGTCTTCTTGAAATGAATGCCAACATGGCATATGCCTTCCTCGCCACCACGTCAATCTGCAAGTTACCCTTTCGGGTGTTCTGCACAAGGACTCCCAAGTCCCTTTGCACCTCAGATTGTTAGATTTTCTTCCGGTTCAAAAACTAGGCCGCGCATCTATTTCTACTACCAAAGTGCATGGCGACGCATTTTCCAACATCGGATTTCATTTGCCACTCTCTTGACCATTCCCCAAACCCGTCCAAGTCCTTCTGCATCCTACCTGTTACCCCAACTCTACCTGCCCCTCCACCAATCTTCGTATCATCAATTCACTATCTCCGTCGCCAGGAGTTGAAAATTACAACAGCTGATCCCACCCGTCCGGTACACATCACTGCCGCACAATCCCCCATAATGAGAGCAATAATCCGCTCCGGATGTTGAACTCTGCACATGTCGCTGCCCCCATCATGCAACGGACATAGTCAAATTCCCTAGCAACCCGATCATTCTCTCTTATCTCCCCTCCTGTGGTTTGGCACAGTGACAGTGAAGGTGCGCCGGGGCGGGGTTTTCGTGCGGGTGCGCTGAAGCACCGGACAAGGTAACATGATTCAATTATTGATCAGTACAGAATGTCTGTCCGGTGCTTCCCACTCCCTTCCTGTTTCCCCGGCTATGATTCCATGCTCCCCACCCACTTCCCACTGCAGAGGCCCATACCACAATCGAGGAACATAGCAGAACCTAGTTTATCATCCCTCTCTTATGTCATGAAATTTGTGGCAGCAATACGGTGCGATACCTAAAATAACTTCAGAAATTATAACAGTGCAATCCCGACAGCACTGGGCGAAAATCTTATGCACTCGATTATTCTCGCATCATCCTACTGACACATTTTCCTAATAATCAGTTTCATCCCTGCCATGCTATGACACTCGCCCACCAGTTTAATTCACTTTTGCCATTTATTTCGGTGCCATCTCGAATCTCCCACACCGACTAATATTCCTCCCTTTGCTCTCCCTCCTCTTTTGCTTCCACATCCCATATCTACTCATACTCTTCACTCGCCTGGTTCTTGGCCATCTCCTGAAGTTGCCATTTGCGATGAATCTCCGAGGGGCAGCGAACGTTGGGCTGGCTTTGTTCCCGGAACCTCATTTGAGTTCCCTGGAACGCTTCCCTGATTCTGATGGTTCTCCCTGCCTCCTCCTCCGACCGAGCCTAATCCCGATTGCCAGCTTCGTTTCGGTGACTCACTCCCCTCTGCTGAAGAGCCAAAGGGCCAAAATCGCTTCAGGTGTCTCCTCATCTCCGTAGGTCCGCCTCCGGCAGAGAAGGCGTCGGTTCTGACTTAGAGTCACGCCGGCTCAGAATTCCCGGCGCGCAATGTGCAACAAGGCTGTGGATGATGGGATTCCGGAGCGGGAAATCAAGTCGAACGTCCGGCGTATCTCCTGCAGGATGAACGGAGGGAGAAAAAAAACACAATTTGAGGTTTAGCAATAAAATTTAAACGCAAATATGGTACACAGTAATTAATCCCACTAAATAGCAACAATTGATATAATAAACCAAACACCGAATGCAGACAGCTGGCAAGTGGATATAACCATATAACAATCACAGCACGGAAACAGGCCATCTCGGCCCTCCTAGTCCATGCCGAACGCGTACTCTCACCTAGTCCCACCTACCCGGACTCAGCCCATAGCCCTCCACTCCTTTCCTGTCCATATACCTTTCCAATTTTACCTTAAATGACACAACTGAACTGGCCTCTACTACTTCTACAGGAAGCTCATTCCACACAGCTACCACTCTCTGAGTAAAGAAATGCCCCCTCGTGTTTCCCTTAAACTTCTGCCCCCTAACTCTCAAAACATGTCCTCTCGTTTGAATCTCCCCTACTCTCAATGGAAACAGCCTATTCATGTCAACTCTATCTATCCCTCTCAAAATTTTAAATACCTCGATCAAATCCCCCCTCAACCTTCTACGCTCCAATGAATAGAGACCTAACTTGTTCAACCTTTCTCTGTAACTTAGGTGCTGAAACCCAGGTAACATTCTAGTAAATATCCTCTGTACAAAGAATAAAGACCTAACTTGTTCAACCTTTCCCTGTAACTTAGGTGCTGAAACCCAGGTAACATTCTAGTGAATCTCATCTGTACAAAGAATAAAGACCGAACTTGTTCAACCTTTCCCTGTAACTTAGGTGCTGAAACCCAGGTAACATTCTAGTAAATATCCTCTGTACAAAGAATAAAGACCTAACTTGTTCAACCTTTCCCTGTAACTTAGGTGCTGAAACCCAGGTAACATTCTAGTAAATATCCTCTGTACAAAGAATAAAGACCTAACTTGTTCAACCTTTCCCTGTAACTTAGGTGCTGAAACCCAGGTAACATTCTAGTAAATATCCTCTGTACAAAGAATAAAGACCTAACTTGTTCAACCTTTCCCTGTAACTTAGGTGCTGAAACCCAGGTAACATTCTAGTAAATATCCTCTGTACAAAGAATAAAGACCTAACTTGTTCAACCTTTCCCTGTAACTTAGGTGCTGAAACCCAGGTAACATTCTAGTGAATCTCATCTGTACAAAGAATAAAGACCGAACTTGTTCAACCTTTCCCTGTAACTTAGGTGCTGAAACCCAGGTAACATTCTAGTAAATATCCTCTGTACAAAGAATAAAGACCTAATTTGTTCAACCTTGCCCTGTAACTTAGGTGCTGAAACCCAGGTAACATTCTAGTAAATCTCCTCTGTACAAAGAATAAAGACCTAACTTGTTCAACCTTTCCCTGTAACTCAGGTGCTGAAACCCAGGTAACATTCTAGTTAATCTCCTCTGTACAAAGAATAAAGACCTAACTTGTTCAACCTTTCCCTGTTACTTAGGTGCTGAAACCCAGGTAACATTCTAGTGAATCTCCTCTGTACTCTCTCTATTTGGTTGACATCAAACAGGAAAGGGTGCAGCTGTACTGTCCCTATTTTGTTGATATCTTTCCTATAATTCGGTGACCAGAACTGTACACAATATTCCAAATTCGGCCTCACCAATGCCTCGTATAATTTTAACATTACATCCCAACTTCTGTACTCAATGCTCTGATTTATAAAGGCCAGGGATCCAAAAGCCTTCTTCACCACCCTGTCCACATGAGACCCCTTGGAACTGAAATTGGTCAGTAGTACCCGGAAAAATGCCCCTCTGTTCAATTGACTCATGGGAGATCTGTGCTGGCTTCAACCCCCCTTGAGTCTCAGCTAATCAGAAATCACAATTCCTCCAAATTCCGAACATTTATTTTTCTCTAATTTTGAATATCGCAATAACGTGGATCCCACTATTCTCGTCAGCAGAGAATACAAAAGGTGCATTACTTTCCTCCGCATTTCCAATAGAAATGAGAAGAACTTTCTCGTTGCCGTTCAGACACTCCCAGCTTCAAACGCCCTTTATGTTTAGAACTGGAGTTAGCAGTTGAGATCAAAAGCCAGATCAAAATGTTTCAGCTTCCGTAGACTCCTATGGCTGCTGCCTGATTTCGGTGAATACCCAACTGGATTGTGCGGATGGCGGAGGAATAGAAATGAGAAGAACTTCCTCGTTGCTGTTCAGACACCCCCAGCTTCAAACGCCCTTTGTGTTTAGAACTGGAGTTAGCAGTTGAGATCCAAAGCCGGTATATCACAAAATGCCAATGCTGTTTTGTCTTCCGTCGACTCCTATGGCTGCTGCCTGATTTCGGTGAATACCCAACTGGATTGTGCGGATGGCGGTGGATGCAGATGGTGGTGAGGAGGGACGGTGGAGGAGTACAGAGGCTGTTTGCTTTAAGAAATTTCTGCCATTGGCAGCGTGGTGAAGTACATATACCTGTCTGGACACACCCCCCCCCCCTCCCCGCTGACTGCGACCGTGGCTCCTTCCCACAGACGATTGGAGGCACAGTCCCTTCCTCAGTCTCCAGGATGTTGTGTGGTGGTCACTTGCTGCTTGTGCTTTCTTCCGGCCAATAAAAGCCTGCCTTGACCCACGTCTGAGAGTTATTGATGGTGTATCAGGCGGGGAGAGGCAGTTCGTCATCACCGTGCAGTCGATATAACCTCAGTGGCCACTTTATTAGGTACTTCCTGCGTCAGATTAAGTGGCCACAGGAGTGCATGTCCGTGATCTTCCACTTCAAGGTTCCAGGTGGTTGATGCTTTCGTACACGTGGTTATTTGAGCGACTGTCAGTTGCTGCCCGCTTGAAACAACGTTTCCTCTGAACTCTCTCAATAAGAAGGCATTCCGGCCCAGACTACTGCCGCTCACCGGATATTTTCCGAGAGGGGATCTGATCGAAACGTTCAAGATGATTAAAGGATTTGATAGGATTGAGGCAGGAAATATGTTCCAGATGTTGGGAGAGTCCAGTACCAGAGGGCATGGATTGAGAATAAGAAGTCAGTTATTTAAAACAGAGTTGAGGAAGAGCTTCTTCTCCCAGAGAGTTGTGGAGGTGTGGAGTGCACTGCCTCGGAAGACGGTGGAGGCCAATTCTCTGGATGCTTTCAAGAAGGAGCTGGATAGATATCTGATGGATAGGGGAATCAAGGGATATGGGGCGATGCAGGGACTGGATATTGACAGTAGATGATCAGCCATGATCTCAGAATGGCGGTGCAGACTCGAGGGACCGAATGGTCTACTTCTGCACCTATTGTCTATCTATCTATCTATCAATCTCTTCGACCGCCAGAGACTGTTCAGCGTGAGAAGTTGCCAGGAGATCAGCAGTTTCCGGAATAGTCAAACCAGACCGTCTGGCACTTGCAACCATTTCAAGGAAGAAGCCTCCTCGATCACATTTCTTCTCCATTCTGATATTTGATCTCACCAGCAAATGGACCTCCTGACCACGTCTGCATGCTTTTACGCATTGAGTTGATGTTACATGTCTGGCCGACCAGCTCTTTGGGTTTACGAGCAGGTGTGTAGGCGTACTTAATAACGGGGGGGGGGGGGGACACACAAAAAAGCATTGAGAATTATTCATTAGAACGGGTTTGAAACCCTGAAAAAGAATGTCCCGTATCTATGAAACAATGTTTGAAGGCGGATGGGTGATGAGCACGCCGCTATGACAGCCCACGGCGTCGGAGGTCGAAGTTCAGTTCCGCTGTCCTCTGTCAGAATGTCTCCACCGTTCTTCCGATAAGCGTGGGAAGTTCCTCCCAAACCATATCTAAATTAATTGGACATGTTAAATTGCCTTCCGAATAGGCTGGGGTTAAATTGGGGGTAGGTTACTGGGCGGTATGGCATGTTGGGCCGGCCAGTCCCGTTCCGCGCAGTAGGTGGGTTGGTCAATAAAGACTGGTGGTCCGAGGTGGAGACCTGCGTAAGGAGGATATTAAAGTGCCACGGGGGGGGGGGGGGCGCCATTCCCCAGTCGCACTATCTTCACCATGATGGGGTAAATCCCGGTGGCAAGGGTGGACCCAGGCCAACCGGTCACACACCTTGGCTGCAGGAGGCTGCTGGGACCGTGGTCTGTTAGGGCCCGCCTATTGCGCGCCGCCAGCGCATTGTTTTTCTGTCCGGGTGTGTTCCCTGATCCTTGTCTCAGCAGATGTACCACAAGGCAGTTGGGGTTATTTACCCATAGCTGGGACAGTGGTTGCCGGGCGTCAGGGCGTGTCCACACAGTGGGGCCCACACAGTGGGGCCCACACAGTGGGGCCCAGTCTCTGGGGCCCACGGCTGCTCCGAGATCCCCTGTAGTTTAGCCTGGGACCGTAAGATACACAGTTTCCGCGAGGGGGCGCTGCAGGAGTTGGTGGTGGAGAGGCTCTGTACTGGCAGGAGAAGGTTCACACACTCGGCTCCTCTTTTCACCCTCTGTCGAGAAGGCTAGCCAGCGGCAATAGCTGTAAGCAGAGAGTAGCAACGCAGAGGGCACTATGCAGCATGCAGCATGCAACATGCACTAACTAGAAGCACTGCTACACTACTGCACTAGACACTTCACACACACACACCCCGCGAGCAAATACACCACCCACACACCAGGACAGGGGTCGGCAACGTTTACCACTGAAAGAGCCAATATGGACCCATTTCCCACAGAAAAGAAAACACTGGGAGCCACAAAACCCTTTTGACATTTAAAATAAAATAACACTGCATACAACGTTTTGTTTTGCCTTTATGCTATGTATAAACAAACTATAATGTGTTGCATTTATGAAACTGATGAACTCCTGCAGAGAAAACGAAATTACATTTCTGCATGCAACAAAAACATTTTGAACTCCGAAAAAAAGACTTTGGGTTGAAGGTCACTCCATAGTTAGCCTACCTTGGATCGAAGAATTAAAAGAAAGCGCGCACTGGCGGGTGTCAGGCATTGGCAGTGGTGACGTATATTAATAGCAATAAATAACGCGTTGTAGCGGTATAGTGCTACACGCAGCGCTAAAATAAAGACACTGCAGTCAAAGGTAACTTTATTCGAACTAAACAGCCTTGCTTTAAAGCCTCCCTCAACCCGTCCCCGTGGGCGCGGATGCTCCAAAAGACACGTACTCACAAACCCCCGTAGGCTATCTCCCTCAGCCGGAACGGTGGCTAATTGTGAGCCGGTTCGGATGTGTCAGGAAATGGGGTCTCCACAACGTTTTTAGATTGTACAAGATCACCATAATCTTCAAAGTTCGAATTACATTTCAAAAACTAACAAACCACGGGGAGCCGCAGCACAGAGATGAAAGAGCCATGGGTTGCCGACCCCTGCACTAACTAGAAGCACTACTGCACTAGACGCTTCACACGCACACCCCGTGAGCAAATACACCACCCACACACCAGGAGGAATACAGCCATGGTTGCCATCACTACCGCCACTACCACCAGCACTAACACATATACATGTCCCACCTGCAGTAGAGCTTGTGGGTCCAGGATAGGACTGTGTAGTCATCAAAGATCTCACCGTTAAAGGAGGGGACATCGTCATCGGATTCCGATGGACAACAGAAGAAAGACCGGTGTACTCAGAGGCAAAATAAATTGATGAATAAATCTAAACTTATGGATGTATTACATCAATGACTTATCCTTTTCAACTTCAAGCCACACAACAAACTTTAGATGCAAGTCAGGGAGCGCAGTTCTGCTCTGCTACTCTCTGGCGCCACCTGGCGAATAGCTGCGGGAAAATCTGCAGATGCTGGAAATCCAAAGCAACAGACATGAACTCAGCAGGCCAGGCAGCTCAAATGGAAAAGAGTGAACATCGGCCTTTCACGTCGAGACCCTTCATCAGGACACATGGGGAAAAAAAAAGGAGTGACCAGTTGACGTTTCGGACCGTGACCCTTCATCAGGTTTCCACTCGAAACGTCGACTGTCATTTCTTTTTCCATGCGTCCTGACGAAGGGTCTCGGACCAAAACGTCGACTGATTACTCTTCTCCATGAATTCTGCCTATCCTGCTGAGAATCCAGCATCATATGAGACCTAGGCCTCATATGGAGCCAGTGATCATTAATGGAGAATGTGTGGAGCAGGTTAAGACCTACAAGTATCTGGGAGTGCAGTTAGACGAGAAGCTAGACTGGACTGCCAACACAGATGCCCTGTGCAGGAAAGCACAGAGTCGACTGTACTTCCTCAGAAGGCTGGCGTCATTCAATGTTTGTAGTGAGATGCTGAAGATGTTCTATCGGTCAGTTGTGGAGAGCGCCCTCTTCTTTGTGGTGGCGTGCTGGGGAGGCAGCATTAAGAAGAGGGACACCTCACGTCTTAATAAGCTGGTAAGGAAGGCGGGCTCTGTCGTGGGCACAGAACTGGAGAGTATGACATCGGTGGCAGAGTGGAGGACGCTGAGTAGGCTACGGTCAATCATGGAAAACCCTGAACGTCCTCTGCACAGCACCATCCAGAGACGGAGAAGCAGCTTCAGCGGCAGGTTGCTGTCAATGCAATGCTCCTCAGACAGGATGAAGAGATCATTACTCCCCAACGCCATTCGGCTCTACAATTCAACCACCAGGGGCGAGACATGTTAAAGTGCCGGGGTTAGGACTGAGCTTAAGTTACCACTCAATGCACTTTAGTAAACTATTTAAGAACTTTTTAAAAGCTAGTTATTAATGCTTTTTGGGAGGGTGATTTTAGATGCATATCATATTTATACTGAGTTAAATACTGTATGTAATTAGTTTTGCTACAATAAGTGTATGGGACACTGGAAAAATATTGAATTTCCCCTTGGGGATGAATAAAGTATCTATCTATCTATCTTACACGTGGTTCCTCAGTATTCCCATCTTCCTGAGATGCGCAAATGCGCTAAAGGAATTGGATTTCTCGTCTTCGGCATGGATCAAAACATTTTTTAAAAAAAGAGCTCTTTCACCCTATCACGTCTGACTGAGAGACATTGAGACGTACATTAAAATTGAATCTAGATCAGCATATTCTGCTTTAAATCGAGCAAGAAGGCAATGTGATTAACTATATTCAAATTAATTTAGCTCTGATTGGAAAATTAGCCCCAGTGGGATTGTCATTATCCAATTTCCAAGCAGAGTGGAGGAACATGTCCTTCTGCCCACGATGTTGTGCCAAATTAACTCAGCCAGTTATTAAAGAAAAAAACAACATTCCACATACAATCTCTGCATATTCATGGGGATCTCTCAGAGCCACTCAAATGTCACTTTGCAACGCCGACCAGGGACACGCTTTTCTGTGTCTAAAAATTAAAATGAAAAACTAACGTCAAATTAATAGTAAATATAAAACGAGACACAAGCTTTAAACTGAGAAAAGTACTTCGCCCTTACTCCCTCCCCCCCCCCCCCCACCCCCGGGTTATCTCAATTGTTTTACTGTAATAAGGACCACTTCTCCCTGTCAAAAATCACAATTAAGAAAAAGAAAGCATCTACCTCTTTCATAAAAAGCATGTCCCCCTCACCTCCCGTACCTCTCTTCACCTCGAAACCCACGGTATTCAGAATACCTCACAACAGCCACTTTGAGAAGTCCTGCTAACCTCCGTACTTCAAAAACCAGTCCAAGATGCGAAGGGAATAACTCTGCGTCCAGCAAGACCCTCCAGCGGCGCAGAGGTAAATAAAAAGAAGCTTCTAATGGCTGAGACTGTAATAGAGTCTTAGAGATCCACAGAACAGAAACAGGCACTTTTGGCCATGGTGTCCTTGCTGAACCATTATTCTGCCTCGTTCCAACCACCATCGCCTGCATTATAGCCCTCCACACCCCCCCCACCCCACATGTACTTATCCAAACTTTTCTTGATGAACTTTTTAGGAGACCCCAGATTAGGTACATGGAGCTTAGAAACATCGACGGCTATGGGTTACCCTATTTCTACGGTAAGGATACGTTCGGCACAGCTTTGTGGGCCGATGGGTCGTCTTGTTCTCTAGGTTTTTTGTGTTTCTATGTAAGGCGCAGATGAAACTGAAGTCGTCATGATCTGAAGGGAATACCCCCTGATGCCGGCCACACCGGCCTCAGAGATCGCCAGTGTTTAGGAGTTAGCGGCATTTTCCGCTGTGAAATATACCCATCAGCTACTCGATGTTGAAGAATAAAGAAATTATTTTAATTTGATACTTTGATATTTTCCATCATTCGGAGCCTGCTGTATCAACCTAAAGAGTTGTAAAGTCACGGAGGGCCAGCTCCTTTAGATCGACCACTGATGTCTGCCTGGGATTCTCCGATTACAGACAATAGACAATAGGTGCAGAAGCAGACCATTCGGCCCCTCCAGTCTGCACCGCCATTCTGAGATCATGGCTGATCATTCACTATCAATACCCAGTCCCTGCCTTGTCCCCATATCCCTTGATTCCCCTATCCATCAGATATCTATCCAGCTCTTTCTTGAAAGCATCCAGAGAATTGGCCTCCACCGTCTTCCGAGGCAGTGCATTCCACACCTCCACAACTCTCTGGGAGAAGAAGCTCTTCCTCAACTCAGTTTTAAATAACTGACCTCTTATTCTCAATCCATGCCCTCTGGTACTGGACTCTCCCAACATCTGGAACATATTTCCTGCCTCAATCCTATCAAATCCTTTAATTATCTTAAACGTTTCAATCAGATCCCCTCTCAATCTCCTCAATTCCAGCGTGTACAAGCCCAATCTCTCCAATCTCTCTGCGTGAGACAGCCCTGCCATCCCAGGAATCAACCTAGTGAATCTACGCTGCACTTCCTCAATTGCCAGAATGTCCTTCCTTAAACCTGGAGACCAAAACTGTACACAATATTCCAGGTGTGGTCTCACCAGGGCCCTGTACAAATGCAAAAGGACATCCTTGCTCTTGTACAATTCCCCTTGTAACAAAGGCCAACATTCCATTTGCCCTCCTCACTGCCTGTTGCACTTGCTCATTCACCTTCATTGACTGGTGAACTAGGACTCCTAGGTCTCTTTGCATTTCTCCCTTACCTAACTCTACACCGTTCAGACAATACTCTGCCCTCTTGTTCCTGCTTCCAAAGTGGATAACCAATTGTACCGGTATTGGCCGCTATTCCTACACGTATTTCTGCAGGTATTTGCACCGACTTCAAACAGATGCTCGAGCAGCTCTTTCGATATATCCAACGCCCATTATATGGGAAAATACGTTTATCAGATTGTACATATAGTCAAAACGTTTTCCTTGAGCCTGTGCCTTCTCATTTAAGATTCCCACGTCTTAAGAACAAAAACAAAGGTATGTCATTGTTCGCCTTCTCTCTCTCTCTCTCTTCACGGTATGAGGCCTCAACTTGGCCTATCCTCAAGCGGAAAATATCAGTTGGTATCTAGCATCTCGTTAGACCGCTAGCCAAAAGCTTTTCCACTGTAGCCTGTCGACCACAATGGCATCTCATCAACGCCTCGGCCAGCTGTAACATGACTTCCAAACCCTTGTATTGATCATCATTGAAGGAAAACATTTAAACCACCTCTCCAGCATCCAATCAACTGGTGTCTCCATTAGCAATGCAGTATGTACCAGTGACCCGAGTTCACATTCGTCTATTATATGGCTTAGGTTCTGAGAAATTAACGTCTGAGTCTTGTCTATGCTCATATTATTAAAAAATGCATCAGCTCACACTTCTGCCATTTAAGCTCCATCTCTCATTCCTCGTCCATCTTTGCCAGTTGTTCACTATTCCATTGTAATCTCTGATAATCATCCTTACCATTGAATAAGCTGCTAATTTTGTGTCACCCACACACTTGATTATGATGCAACTGATAAAGTCATCCACTGTCTAGGAAACCAATAAGTCACAGCACGTAACGTGCATAGCAATTCGTCTGCGTGCATCCTAGGAGAACAGCATATCTGTTTGTATTGTCTCAATGGTGGACGAAGGCCAATGAGGGTGACCTTAGTCAGCACCTGAAATGAGTAGCTTCTGGGCATTGGAACTGCTCCTGGGGGAGGTGGGAGCAGTGCCGTCCGAATGGTCTACATCTGGGTGGGGCTGGGATCAATGCCCCAGGGAGATTGTTTGCTCATGCTGTTAGGGAGGTTCTAAACTATGACAGGGTGACGGGAACCCAATCAGAAAAGTAGAGGGAGTTGATGCAGCAACCAAAGATAGAGTTAGTGAAGAAAAAAAAGTAAGAGTAGAATGCATAAAACAAAAAAGCAAAAATCGCATAGGTCACTCGATTCTAAAAGGACATTGAGTATGAGGGCACTTTATCTAAATGCCCATAGTATTCGAAACAAGGTTAGTGAACTTGTGGCACAAATCAGTACCAAGGCATATGATTTAGTGGCCATTACAGAAACTTGGTTGCTAGCTGGAGATGACTGGGAATTAAATACCCCAAGGGTATCAGGTAATATGGAAAGATAGGCAGGAAGGCAAAGGAGGTGGTGTGGCGCTCTTAATTAAGGATGAGATCAGGGCAATTGTGAGAGACGATACAAGATCTACAGAGCAGAATGTTGAGTCCATGTGGGTAGAAATTAAGAATAGTTAAGGGTTAAAAAAAAATAACTGGTGCCAGTTGTCTATAGACCACCTAATAAAAATATTGCACAGGCAGATGCGATTAACCAAGAACTAACTGAGGCTTGTAAGAGCGGGACGGCAGCTGTCATGGGGGATTTTAGCTTCCACATTGATTGGGTGAATCAGGTTGTTCAAGGTAGTCTTGAGGAAGACTTTATAGAATGCATCCGTGATAACTTTCTTGTTAATGAACCTACAAGGGAAAATGCTATCTTAGTCCAGTGCAATGAGACAGGAAAGATTAATGATCTTGTAGTCTGGGATCCTCTTGGAAACAGTGATCATAGTATGATTGAATTTCACATACAGATGGAGGATGAAATAGTTAGATCTAAAACTAGTGTATTATGCTTTAACAAGGGAGACTACAAAGGGATGGAGGGAGGAGCTGGCTGATGTGGATTGGGAGAAATCCTATTTGGTAGGACAGTTGAGGAACAGGGGAATACTTTCAAAGAGATATACCACAGTGCTCAATAAAAGTATATTGCATTCAAAAGTAAGGACAGTAAGTGTAGGGAGAGCAGCCTTGGGTAACTAAGGCAATATAAGATAGTTTCAAATTAAAAGCTCATTGTACGAAGTGGCAAAGAGTAGTGGGAGAGTGGCGGATGTGGAAAACTTTAAAAAGCAACAAAGAACAACTAAACAAGAAATAAGAAAAGGGAGGATAGAGTATGAAAGTAAATTAGCACAAAATATGAAAACAGATGGCAAAAGTTTTTTATAAAAATATAAAGCAGAACAGGGTGGCTAAAGTCAATGCAGGTCCCTTGGCAGACAAGTTGGAGAAATTGATATTTAGTGATAGGTAATGGCTGAGGCATTGAACGACTATTTTGTGTTGGTCTTCATGGTGGAGGACAAGTCTAATATGCCAAAGAATGATGTTATGTACGAAATAGGAGGTGAGGACCTTGATAAAATTACTGTCGCTAAAGATATAGTGATGAGAAAACTAGAGGGCCTGAAGGTAGATTAATCCCTTGGTCCTGATGGGATGCATCCCAGGATGCTGAGAGAATTGGCGGAGGTTATAGCAGACACGTTGGTGATCATTTACCAAAACTCTCTAGACTCTGGGCAGGTCCCGGTGGATTGGAAGACAGCAAATGTCATGCCACTTTTTAAGAAAGGATGTAAGCAAAAGACGGGCAACTACAGGCTTAACATCTGCAGTTGCCAAAATGGTTGAAGCTGTCATTAAGGAAGAAACAGCGAAACATTTAGAAAGGAGTGGTTCCATTAGACAGACACAGCATGGATTCAGAAAGGGCAGGTCCTGTTTGACAAACTTACTGGGGTCCTGTGAGGATGTGATGAGTGCAGTAGATAGAGGGGAACAGGTGGATGTCGCACACTTGGATTTCCAGAGGGCATTTGATAAGATGCCACACAAGAGACTTATAAATAAGGTACAGGAGCATGGAGTCGGAGAAAGTGTATTGGCATGGATAGTGGATTGGTTAACCAATAGAAGGCAGAGAGTTGGTATAAATGGGTGTTTCTCTGGCTGATATTCGATGGTGAGTGGGGTGCCACAAGGGTCGGTGCTGGGCCTGCAGCTGTTTACCATTTACATGATGATTTGGAAGAGGGGACTGAGTGTAGTGTAGCAAAATTTGCTGATGACATTAAACTGAGTGGAAAAGCAAATTGTACAGAGGATGTGAAGAGTCTGCAGAGGGTTATAGATAGGTTAAGTGAGTGGCCAAGGTTGATTCCAGAGATGAAGAGGTATTATCTCCTATGAGGAGAGATTGATTCGCGTGGGACGATAGTCTCTGGAATTCAGAGGAATGAGAGGGGATCTTATCGAAATATACAAAACTTTGAAAGAGATATAAGATAGGAGCAGAAAAGTTGTTTCCATTGGTAGGTGAGACTAGAACTAGGTTACATTGCCTTAAGATGCAGGGGAGAAGATTTAGCAGAAAATGTGGAGAAACTGTTTTTTTTTCCCAGAGAGTGGTGGATCTGTGGAATTCTTTGCCCAGGGAAGCAGTTGAGGCTTCTTGACTAAATATATTTAAGATACAGTTAGATAGGTTTTTACATAGTAGGGAATTAAGGGTCACGGGGAAAAGGCAGGTAGATGGAGCTGATTTACGAACCATGACCAACCATGATCTTATTGAATGGCGGGGCCAGGCTCGATAGGCCGGATGGCCTACTGCTGCTCCTATTTCTTATGTTCTTAACTAAGGTATTTGCAAAATTATGAAGCCACCTTACATGGATACAAAGGCAGCATTTCTGACAGCCGTGCTATTTGAAAGACGCTGTTACTTGAATGAGACCACCATACCCCCTCACCTAAGCCCTTCAGGCTCGAACACAACTGGGGATACCTCGGGTCTGCTTGCCAACTCCTCTCTCACCCTCTCACTCGTGCCCCCCACTGCAACTCGAAGCCCCCCTGTCCCGTGACCCGGGCCCCGCTGTAACCCCGGCTGCCCACAGCCAGCCCTCCCCACTACACCTGACTCAGTGGGAGAAGGGCCAAAGGTCTCCTCCTCAATCAAGGGGAAGTTATAAGAAGGCAGCATGTACCTCACATCCTTCGATTCCGTACTCTTCCTCATTTCCGCGACCGGCAGCTGCCGTTTGATTTTCTCCAAACTGGAACACTTGGCCTGGGTTGCCTCTGCCACCTCTTCAGCCTCCTGCCGTCGAGACGTCAGCTCCTCCTCTGCCTCCTTCAACTCTCGCCACAGTCTCGGCAGTTCTGACTCACGTTTCATGTTCGTCGCCACTTCAGTCCAACAGCTTCCTCCACCCGGACCTGAAAAGCAGCGGTTAAAGATTGGCCAGCCTCCAGTTCAGTGTTCAGCTTTTTTTCTTCCAAATGACTGCTTCCAGGTCAACTTCCAGGTTTTCCACTTCATTTAGACTGTCGATGGTCATCTGCAGGTTCCCTTCAAGCTTACACTTCCCTCTTCCGAGATCCGTCCGCAATTTCGTCACGACCTCCGCAAACTCCCCTCTCAGGACTCTCGGTTTGCGGTTACTCTTGGCCAGACAAATTTCTTTGTCTTCCCCAGCTTGTCAGTCTTCCATCTCGTTCCGGACCAATTTCTCCAGTCTCTGCGGGGAATTCGGTCTCTCCGTCGTCACTTCAAACTTGATCCCGCAGAGACAGTCACTCACGGGCTGCGACCTTCGCCAGACCTGGCACGTGTCCAGAGAAAGCTTTAACTCTTTAGTTCTCAGCCGTTCCTTCAACAGTCTCGCTTCAGATTCTTCCGAGGCAAATCCATGTACCAGGAGATCATCCACACACGCCAAAACTTCTCCACATCCCCTATGGTCTTCCACATGCCCCGCGGGAACGTTGCTAGGGCTCCGGGGATATGCCCTGTGGCATCTTTTCGGACCGGAAGAATCCCGGGGGAACTTGGAACGACCGTCTTCTCCTTGTCGGCCTCACTCATCGAGATCTGGCAACATCCACTCCTCAGATCCAGCACCTTAAACCACGTCGCACCACTCAGACAGGCCATCGCTTCTCTGGCCCTCAGGGCCATATTCTGGTCACTGACAGTGCGCCTCTTCAGCGCAATACAATCCACACATGCGCTGCATACATCTTCCACGGCTGTAGGGCCCAGTCGCCGCAACCTCTCTCTCTCCGAGGTTCAGCAGTCAACTCCCCTCCCTCGTGGTATTCCGCAGCGTCCACGAAGAGGGTCTCACCCTCAGATACTTCCCCCAGGCCGTACCAACACTGGCTCTTGTATGAATTCGGTATCAGCCCAATGCTGCTACACACGTCCGCACAAGCAGCTCGAAACCCTGGGTGCATCGACAATGCCTCCAAACAGCTCTCACCCGCCTCCGGGCAGGCCCCCAGGCCCCCAAGCACATCAGCAGGGTATTGGTCCCCTCCAGAACCGAAACGCTTCCCGTCTCAACAGGGTTGAGCATTAACGATTCACGAACCACTGGCACCCCCACATTGGCCTCCAAGAACTCCATTTTCACCGACCAATAATCGTCGTCTGGATAATCACCGGCACTGGTACCCCGAATCTCCAGTGCCCTCAATGTCGTCAAGGGTAAATGCTGCCAATACCGGTTATAAAACAAACTGTATAGCAACTTGACCTGCGCCCCGATGTCGAGGATGGCTTTAACTTGGCTTCCATCCATCCGTAACACAGCTGAGTGCGTGGTCCCTCTCAGCCTTCAGGAATAGGGTCTGTTCCTTTCGGGAGTTCCTTGGTACATTGCTGGGAACGTGCTCCCCCAGAGACCCCAAGCCGTTCCCCCACTGGGCCTCCTCTAAGTTTCCCGACACCTCTCGGATCAACTGAACAACTGAGGGAGGAGCTGATCCCCTTGACAGATCCCCCTGGCTCTGCAAGCAATTTACCTGCCCCCCCCCCCACCCAGCCAAAGGAGGTGCCCTGACAACTTTCCACCAATTTCCTGCCACAGATATGGTAACCCTACACACACACCCCCACCACCCCAGCTGCGGCATTTGACTTCCAGTCGAACCAAACGCATTTTCCCACACTTTCACATAACTGGCAGCTGTCACTCCGAGGTAATTCTGTACTGCAGTCATTGAGTCTGTCCTGTGCACCTCCATCACTGTGTGGTTTGGAGCCGCCACCAAGCAGGATAGAACCAGACTACAGCGCACAGTGAGGACTGCCGAGCGCATCATTGGAGCCTCCCTGCCCTCTATTGTGGACCTGTACTCTTCCAGGTTGAAGAAGAAGGCGGGGAACATCATAAAGGACTCCTCCCATCCTGCGCACGGACAGTTTGAACTGCTTCCGTCTGGTAGGCGCTTCAGATCCCTCCAGACTAAGACTAACAGGCACTGGAGAAGTTTTTTCCCTACTGCGGTCACTTTGCTGAACAGTTAACTGCCGGTTAACTGTCGGCTAACTATTACTTGGATTGCACTACCTGTATGTATAATCTAAATTTTCATTTATATTTATCATCTGTTATGAGCGGAGAGACAACATCTGCCGGAAGTAAATTCCTTGTATGTGCACAGGTACTTGGCGATTAAAGTCTGATTCTGATTCTGATTGTACCCGACAGTTCTAACAACGCCACCAGCCCGCCTACTCAAACTTCTTTTTTTTAAACTTTTTTTTATTGTATTTCAAGTAGTTACAAAATAAAAGTAGAGAAAAAAATGTATATTACCCATCCCCCCTCCCCTTAACCCCTCCCCCCCCCCCCTAGCATCCCTATATAAAGAAAGAAAGAGTGCCCGGATATCGGAAGATCTCCACATGCTCCATGGAGTTCGTAATAACTTTAGTATATATCTTTATTTTTCCCCAAATAACCAATTATTTCATCTTCGGAGCATCTATATATTTAATCCTGTCTTTTGTAAATAAGGGCACCAAATTTTCAAAAATGTTTCATATTTATCTCTTAAATTATAAGTAATTTTTTCAAGTGGAATACAGCTATAAATTTCTTTCTTCCAACGATCTATACTTAAATATGTATCCGATTTCCAAGTAGCTGCAATAGCCTTTTTGGCTACTGCCAATACAATTTTTATAAATTCTTTCTGATACTTATTCAATTTGGGTATCGGTTTTATCCCTTCAATATCACCTAGTAAAAATAATTTTGGATTATGTGGAAGTTGTATTCCAATAAAACTCTTAAATTTGTCCAAAAAGATTGAATTTTAGAACAAGACCAAGTAGAATGTAAAAAAGTACCAATTTCTTGGTTACATCGGATCAGATAAAGCCTACTCAAACTTCCAACCAATCCCTGTCGCTTTCCCTCAGCCAAGCCCTGCCACTCACGCAGCAACTGAGAGGTCCGCTCCGCCCACGCCTCCGTCCCTTTGGGGCTGGACATTATTCCCGCAACCGGGCGGAGCCCACCAGAGCTGGAACGTTCCCACCAGTCCTCCCCCGCTCTCTTAACTGCATGGACAGCCCATGGTCCCACCACCATTTCGTCAGCGCTAGTCGGAACTCGAACGACGCCCTCCGGGCTACCAACAGCAGCCACCCCACCCAACATGCACGCAGTGATAAGCAGCAATCGCACACCAGCATTCCATCCCCGCAGCCTGCAAAATGTTTAAAGAGGGCGGTCACCCAGGATCCCACAGAATTTCAATCCCTGACACGAGCACACCACAATGCAGCCCCCTGGTAAACCTGGAACTCGCTAATCTGCTCCTACATCGTATGGTCTTACCATCGCTTGAGGTCGGAAGTATATGAGAGAAAGCATTCGTATAAACTCACCGGAGGAGCACAAACAAATCTTGGTGCCGCGATATCGGTCCCCTATTCCCTGGGGTGCAGACTTTCTCAACATGAAACAGGGTCTATCTGTCCTGAGAGAGAGCCAAATCATCCAGTCACTTCATTACTCCATCCCCAATCCCGCCGCAGTGGCTTATCCGCATCTGACTTATACGGTCTATTCTACTTCTCTCCCTGCAGCTGAAGTGCTGAGATTAAACTTCTGGGAGTTTGCTTTTGGTTTGACTTACTAAATACATTATATAGGATTCACAGGATTCAACCCTCCTCCTTCCTATTTCACTGTTGCGAGGAAGGGACACGATCACTGGCTGCAGGATGTTCTCAGCTTCGGCACGAGGGGCGGAACAGACCGTCCAGTGCGTCCGCTTACAGCCACAGGAACGCCTGTCCCTGCCCCTAACGGAGGTGATTCCAAAAACCCTGCACGGGCAGACTTTGCCCGGACAGACTGTAAAACGCACAATAACGTGACGACATTGATCGGTCTTGATTCCGCAAGTCTCATAGGGAGGCTGCAGACCACCCCCAACCCCAGCTCCAGCGGTATTCATCACGGCACACTTGTCTGAGAGGGAGTAACCCACGGAACGCTACTGCACCAACGCACTCTCTGTCCTGCCGGGCACCGTTCCAGCTGATCTGATCTTTGCTGAAACAACTTCTTTGCCACTACAGTGTGCACTCAGTGGCCAATTTATTAGGTAGCCTGTACTAATAAAGTGCGTGCGTCAGAGTGTCCGTTCGTCGTGTCCTGTCGTTGTAACTCAACCACTTTAACGTTCGGAACGCCGTGCCATTCGCAGATGCCCTTTGGCACGCCGCTTTTGCAAGGCGTGTATTTTTTTTTAGTTATTGTCGCTTTTTTTAAAAAAAACAAGATGAAACACCTTGACCATCCTCCCCGCTGACCTCTCCCGTTAACAAGGCGCTTTCACCCACAGAAACGCCGCGCGGGTGCTGCTTTGATTTTCGCTTTATTCTCTGTAAACTCTCCAGACAGCTGTGCGCGAAAATGCCAGGATAACGGCGGCTTCAGAGATAACTCAAGCCAGTCATCAGTCCGTGGTCAAGGTCACTGAGGTCACATTTCATCCTCACTCTGTTGTTTGGTCCGGACAACGAATAACTCTATTCGCCAGCTCTGCGTGCTTTTGCGCACTGAGCTGCTACTGCATGATCGGCTGATTCGATATTTGCATTAACCAGGTGTACCTAATAAAGTGGCCACCCCGTGTCCGCCGTCCTGTCCCTTCCTCCTGCTATTAAGTCAGTCACGCTGCTGCTCCGAACGACCCCCGCGGTCTGAGAGACGCTTCAACTTGGCTCCCCTTCTGAAGGCGGAATAGAGAACGAAAGCCGATTGCTGTCCGATATCCCGCCCTCAGCAGGCGGAATCTTTCGCTCCACCGGCTGATGTTATTTCCATTAATAAGTCAGGCAAAACGTGAAACAAGAAGAAAAAAACACAACACTTGCCTTTGTTGCTGCTTGTCCTGCTCACTGAAGCGGACTGTTCGAATGAACTTCAAACTGAAAGTTGCTCTGTCTCAGAGCCCGCCAAAACGGACTCTGCATCAGAGCCCGCCAATCTTTCATCCGTCGCCAAGTAACCCGCGGTCGAAGTTATTTTAAAAAAAACAACTTCTTATTCAGTCTGAAAATCTACCGCTCTCCTTCTTCGCGCTGCTCGGACAAGTGCTAACGAGACATAACAACTAACTCAACAGGAACGTTTATTTTCAAACCTTCCAGCGCTCCTTGTCGGGCTGTTTAGGGCGGCGGTTACTTACAGTAATAAATCGCTTATCTGCATTTGGAATAGATCGCGCTGCCCCATCTTGTGGCTTATGGCAGCCTGTCAGTAAATTAATAAACTGGTTACTCGCATCAACACAGTAAAATGCAGCGGCAGCAGCTTGCTTGCCTGAATAATGGCCATCAAAATCGTTTGGTCATTTCCGCTCATTTGCAATGTAAACTTCCAAATTATGCCTTGAACCTGGGAAGGCAAGGGGCCCAAACCAGCTCACAATACTCCAGTTGAGGCCTCACCTGTGCATTATAGACTCTCAACGTTATACTCTTGCTTTTCTATTCGATTTCTCTTTAAAGGAGTGCCGACTTCGTATTGACTTTCCTCTCCGCTGAAACAAAGTGCAAATTATCCTCCAGAGCATCATGCACAAGGACTCTCAAGTCCCTTTCGCGCACAGTTGTTTTTTTTTGTGTGTATTTTCTCTCCATTTGGAAAATATTCAACCCGGTCATTTCTTCTACCGAGGTGCATGACCGTACCCTGCCCCCGGCATTGTATTCCATATGCCATTTCTTTGTCCATTCTCCCAATAAGTCCTTCGCAGCCTCTCTACTTCCTGAGAACTACCCGCCCCTCCAGCTATCTTCGCACCGTCTCCAGAGTTTGCAGCACCACCATCATCCAAACCATTGACACATAATGAAGGTATAATCGGTCCCAAAACAGACCCAGGTGGAACACCACTACTCATTGGCAAAGAGTCAATAGTGGCTCACTTCCAGTTCCACTCTTTGCCACCTGCAAATCGGCCACTGCTCTATCCATGCTGCACCCTTTCCTGTTTGATGTCAACCAAATAGAGAGAGTACAGAGGAGATTTACTAGAATGTTACCTGGGTTTCAGCACCTACGTTACAGAGAACGGCTGAACAAGTTAGGTCTTTATTCTTTGTACAGAGGAGATTTACTAGAACGTTACCTGGGTTTCAGCACCTAAGTTACAGGGAAAGGTTGAACAAGTTAGGTCTTTATTCTTTGTACAGAGGAGATTTACTAGAATGTTACCTGGGTTTCAGCACCTACGTTACAGAGAAAGGCTGAACAAGTTAGGTCTTTATTCTTTGTACAGAGGAGATTTACTAGAATGTTACCTGGGTTTCAGCACCTAAGTTACAGAGAAAGGCTGAACAAGTTAGGTCTTTATTCTTTGTACAGAGGAGATTTACTAGAATGTTACCTGGGTTTCAGCACCTACGTTACAGAGAAAGGCTGAACAAGTTAGGTCTTTATTCTTTGTACAGAGGAGATTTACTAGAACGTTACCTGGGTTTCAGCACCTAAGTTACAGGGAAAGGTTGAACAAGTTAAGGCTTTATTCTTTGTACAGAGGAGATTTACTAGAATGTTACCTTGGTTTCAGCATCTAAGTTACAGGGAAAGGTTGAACAAGTTAGGTCTTTATACTTTGTACAGAGGAGATTTACTAGAATGTTACCTGGGTTTCAGCACCTAAGTTACAGAGAAAGGCTGAACATGTTAGGTCTTTATTCTTTGTACAGAGGAGATTTTCTAGAATGTTACCTGGGTTTCAGCACCTAAGTTACAGGGAAAGGTTGAACAAGTTAGGTCTTTATTCTTTGTACAGAGGAGATTTACTAGAATGTTACCTGGGTTTCAGCACCTAAGTTACAGGGAAAGGTTGAACAAGTTAGGTCTTTATTCTTTGGAGCGTAGAAGGTGGAGTGGGGGGGACTTGATAGAGGTATTTAAAATTATGAGGGGGATAGATAGAGTTGACATGGATAGGCTTTTTCCACTGGGAGTAGGAGAGATTCAAACAAGGGGACAATTGATAGTTGATAGTTAAGGGGGCAAAAGTTTAGGGGTAACACAAAGGGGAATTTCTTTACTCAGAGAGTGGCAGCTGTGTGGAACGAGCTTCCAGTAGAAGTGGTAGAGGCAGGTTCGGTATTGTCATTTAAAGTGAAATTGGATAGGTATATGGATGGGAAAGGAATGGAGGGTTATGGGGTGAGTGCAGGTCTGTGGGACTAGGTGAGAGTAAGCAGTCAGCACGGACTAGAAGGGCCAAGATGGCCTGCTTCCGTGCTGTAATTGTTACATAACATGGTTTCTTATCTTGTTAAGCAACCTCAGGTTTGGAAGCTTGTCAAAGGCCTTCTGAAAATCCAACTGCACAACATCAACCGACTCTCCTCTGTCTATCCTGCTTGTGGTTTTTTCTGAAAGAATTCCAACAGATTTGTCAAGCAAGCTTTTCCCTTGAGGAAACCGTGCTGACCATGGCCTAGATTCCAAGTACTCTGAGAATTCGTCCTTTGCACCTTCCCAACCACTGAGGTCAGCCGAGCTAAGTTTCTTTTCTTATGCCTCCATTCCTTCATGAGGAGTGGAGTGACATTTGCAATTCTCTACTCTTCCGGAACCACTCAAGAAATTAGTGATTCTTGAACGATCATTGCTAATGCTTCTGTGATCTCTTCTGCCACATCTCTCACACCTCTGGGATGTACGCCATCTTGTCCATCACACTGCTAGAGTCCCCCGCCATGCAGACTATTGCAAAATACTTATTCAAGTCACCCAGCATTTTGCTGTCCCCCATTACCATCTTTTCTGCATCGTTTGTTCTGCAATGTCCACTCTCGCCTCTCTTTTACACTTGAAGTAATCTGAAATCTGAAGAAGCGTTTTGTATCCTCTTTAACATAATTGGCTAACCTACTTCCGTAATCCATATTTACCTACTTATTGACTTTTTTTAGTTGCGTTCTGGTGATTTCTAGAAGCTTCCCTATCCTCTAACTTCTAACTAATTTTTGCTCTATCACATCCCCTCGTTTAGCTTGTTGGCTTTGACTTCTGTTGTTAGTTACTGTTGTGTCTTCTTTCCTTGAGAATGCTGCATCCTCGTTGGGATGTATCTACTCTGTGATTTCCTAATTGCTTCCAGAAATTCCAGCCATTGCTGTTCTGTCATCATCCCTGCCAGTGTTTTTTTTCCCCCCAAATCAATTCTGGCTATCTCCTGTCTCATAACTCTGTAATTCCCTTTACTGCAATGCAATACTAATACAACTGAGTGCAGCTTCTTCTTCTCAAATTTCAGTATGGATTACATCACATTGTGCGTCCTTTCAGCAATGATTCGGTGATGCCTACAACATCGGTGACCAGTGGAGTGCCTCAGGGACACTTACTCTTCGTGATTTTTTATAAATGACCTGGATGAGGAAGGGGATGGAATGGTTGGTAAGTTTCCTGATCGCACAACGGTTGGAGGTGCTGTGAATAGTGTAGAGAGCTGTCAGAGGTCACAGCAGGACATCGATAGGACGCGAATCAGGGCTGAGAAGTGTCAGTTGGAGTTCAACCCAGGTAAGTGTGAAGTGGTTCATTTTGGTAGGTCAAATACGACGGCAGAATATAGTGTTAATGATAAGACTCTTGGCTGTGTGGAGCATCAGAGGGATCTTGGGGTCTGAGTCCATAGGAAGCTCAAAGCAGCTGTGCAAGTTGATTCTGTGGTTAAGAAGCATGCTGTGTATTGGCCTTCATTAATTGCGGAATTGAATGTAGGAGCTAAGATGTAATGTTGCAGCTATATAGGACCCTGGTCAGACCCCACTTGGAGTACTGTGCTCAGTTCTGGTCGCCTCACTACAGGAAGGATGTGGAATCCATAGAAATGGTACAGAGGAGATTTACAAGGGTCTCGGCCCGAAACGTCGACAGTGCTTCTCCTTATAGATGCTGCCTGGCCTGCTGTGTTCCACCAGCATTTTGTGTGTGTTGTTTACAAGGATGTTCCCTGGATTGGGGCGCATGCCTTATAAAAACAGGTTGAGTGAACGCAGCCTTTTTTCCTTGGAGCAGAGGAGGATAAGAGGTGACCTGATAGAGGTGTATTAGATGATGAGAAACATTGATCGTCTGGATAGTCAGAGGCTTTCTCCCCAGGGCTGAAATGGTTGCCACAAGAGGGCACAGGTTTAAGGTGCTGGGGAGTAGGTACAGAGGAGATGTCAGGGGTAAGTTTTTCACTCAGAGAGTGGTGAGTGCGTGGAATGGGCTGCCGGCAATGGTGGTGGAGGCGGATACGATGGGGTCTTTTAAGAGATTTTTGGATAGGTACATGGAGCTTAGAAAAATAGGGGGCTATGGGTCAGCCTAGTAGTTTCTAAGGTAGGGATATGTTCGGCACAACGTAGTGGGCCGGAAGTCCTGTATTGTGCTGTAGGCTTTCTACGTTTGTACGTTTCTACAATACCTGCCAATCTGCAACTGTGCTGTTAGTTCATCTACCTTATTCCATACACTGCGCGCATTGAAATACAACACCTTCAGATCCATATTCAGCTTTTTCGATTTTATCCGCCTTTTACTTTACAACTCATCCCGTCGTTTGCAATTTTGGCCCATCAACAACCTCTCCTGACCGCTCAGTGACTCCGTTTTTAAGGCATCTGTCTCATCGTCAGCACAATACCTCCTGCATTGAAGTATAGACAACACAGGACACTAATTGCACCACGGTCAACCTTTTGTTTCCTGTCTTTGCCTGAGGTCTTACTAACATCTGCTTCCACAAACTCTGTACGAACTGTTCTGGGACTTCGGCTCCCATTCCTCTGCGACTCTAGTTTAAGCCCCTGTGCATCATGAACAAACCATAACGCTAGGATATTAGTTCTCTGTGCATGTTCTCTGTTCTGTCCTATCTTCCCTGGAAGATAATGCAAAAATCTAATGCCCTCCTTCCTAGAGCAATTCCTTAACTAGGAATTAAACTCTTTAACCTTCCTAGTTCTGGCCTCACTAGCATTTCAGCTTTGGTCACTTCCTCCCTCAGGCCTCCGTAATTCCCTTTAATCCACTGTAATACTGATACATTCAACTTTAGTTTCCCCTTCTCAAATTACAGGGTGAATTCCATCATATTTTGATGACTGACCCTTAAGTTCTCTAATCAACTCTGGCTCTTTGCACAACATCCAATGCGGAATAGCTGATCCCCCAGTGGGCTCAGCCATGTCATTGTCGCCAATATGTGCCATGATATCTGGCTGCCCACGGTGCCCCTTGGGATGCATTGGAGCTCATCTGAGGCACCCTAACCCTGGCACCTGGGAAGCAACATACAGTACCATCTGGATTTCTTTATCACTGTCACAGTATCTTGTCCCTGTACTCTGAACTATGAAATCTCCAATCACTACTTCAGTCTTTACCTCCCTGTAGCTCCTACCTATTATTTCCTCAGTCTTCTGTAAGACCGAATATCATCGAGCTGCAGCTCCAGGTCATTAACACATTCTCTGAGGAGCAGTAGCACTTTGCACCTTGTGCATTTACGGTCATCTAGGAGGCTGTAGGTCTTGTGAGCTATTTACTGCCATTTAAATAACTATGCGAATGACAAAGATATGAAGTTATTCAAAAATGACCTTGAAACATTGAAATTGTGGCCTAAAAGAACAAATGTAGTAGATACATTTGGCCCAGCAAGTAGGGCACGCCAGTTAGTTATGATTTTCCCACCTCTCTGCTTCATAGTTGAAGCCCTTATTGGTCAATAATCTATCAGACTCATCTTCAAATATTTCACCGACTCACCATGCAATGACAGCACAACGGTCAGTACGACACTCGGGGTGTTCTGGAGCTCGAAGTTGAATTCCAGTTCTAGTCTGTAAGCAGTCTCCACAAGGTCTCCCCATGGATTACATGGGATTTCTCCATGTCCTCCAAATTCCAATTGATAATAGAGAGAAAAAAAATAGTGAATTTCAGTAAGAAAACACACACACACACACACACACACACACACACAATAAATTTAGTATGGAGTGCAAATTAGAAATGACAACATAATAGTGAGGTGGTGTTGCTGGCTTCAATTTCCAATTGATTTTGGAAAAGGGATGGCCGAGGGGAAGAAGCTGTTCCTGAATTATTAAGTGTGTGCCCCTACGCTTCTGTACAACTTTCCCGAAAGTAGCAATGACAAGGCGGCATCGCTTAAGTGGTGGAGTTCCTTAATGATAGACACCACCTTTCTGTGACACCGATCCTTGAAGATGACGTGGTGGATACTGCAAAGGCTTGTACCCATGACAAAGGTGCCTATACTTACAAATCGCAGCATTTAATTTGACCCTGCGCCGTAACCCCACCCCCCCTCCCCACATGAGAAAACAGATGCTGATACAGGCAGTTGGAACGTTCTGCAATTTGTGATTGTTTTTGGTGACATAACAAATCTCCTCAGGCTCCTAATGAAATAGAGCTGCTCTCTTTCTTTCATAATTGGTGCATCCATATGTTGAGTCCTGGTTAGTTCCTTAGAGATACTAAACATCCAGGATTTTGTCAATGTTCACCCTCTTCTCTTCTGATCCTTCTGTGAGTGTTACATCACCTTACGCTTTCTGAGGAGCGCAATCAGCTCCTTGGACTTGTTAAGAGAGTGTGCAATTTCTTTGCGGTGACACCACTAAACTAGCTGGTACCTTTTTTGCTCCTGTGTGCCATCTCGTCACAATTTCAGAATCTGTCAACAATCATTGTGTCATCAGCAAATTTATAGATGGCCTTTGTGCTGAGACTTGTAGGTGTTGATGGAGGTATTAAGCCAGTGCTGACATATGAGGAAATAGGGAGATGCAAACAGATCTGTTTGCCCTTGACGGTTGTGGCTGAAAGTAAGTAAATGGATGCCGAGACTATTTAAATGAAGGTGGTACATTCACCATCAAGTGATTGGATTCATCTGCATACAGGCCATCTTCAAAGGAGCAGTAGCTCAGAAAGACGGCATCCCTCATTTTGTCACCACCCAGGTAATACACTATTTTCATGCTGGCATCAGGAAGGAGATACAGAAGCCTAAAGGCACACACTCAAAGGTTGCGGAACAGCCTCTTCCCCTCTACCACCCGATGTCTGGATGGAAATAGAACCCATGAAAGCTACCTCACTAATTTTTATTAAATTTCATATTTTGACATTACTTATTTAATTTTACTGAAATTCATTTTTCTCCTTCTCACTATTATCATGTATTGCTTTCTACCGCTACAAAAACTTAACATATATCGCTCTATTTGCGTGATAATAAAGCTTGCTCTGATCCTGAACTTTCCTACCACCAATGTGTATGAATCGCCTGGCACTGACGGAACATCGCATCTGATCTGAATTCTCTCACTCTATCAGCTCGTTGAAACACTGATGGAGCTGCTCTGCATCTAACTTTCAGGCTCACCATCCCCCTTAACTTACGGTGTCTCACAACATTTGATATATTATTTTAAACTTGTTTATCCAGATCATGAATGACAATAGACAACAGGTGCAGGGGTAGGCCATTCGGCCCTTTGAACCAGCACCGCCATTCACTGTGATCATGGCTGATCATCCAGAATCAGTACTCCATTCCTGCCTTCTGCCCAAAATCCCTTGACTCTGCTATCTTTCAGAGCTCTATCTAACTCTTTGATGAAAGCATACAGAGAATTGGCCTCCACTGCCTTCTGAGGCAGCACATTCCACAGATCCACAACTCTGAGAAAGTTTTTCCTCAACTCCATTCTAAATGGCCTACCCTTTATTCTTAAACTGTGGCCTCTGGTTATGGACTCCCCCCAACATCGGGAACATGTTTCCTGCCTCTAGCATATCCAATCCCTTAATAATGTTATATGTTTCAATCATATCTCCTCTCATCCTTCCAAATTCCAGTGTATACAAGCCCAGTCGCTCCAATCTTTCAACATATGACAGTCCAGCCATCCTGGGAATTATTCTCATGAACCAACGCTGTACCTCCTTAATAGCAAGAATGTCCTTCCTCAAATTAGGAGACCAAAATTGCACACAGTACTCCAGCTGTGGTCTCACCAGGGCCCTGTATAACTGCAGAAGGACCATTTTGATCCTATACTCAACTCCCCTTGTTTTGAAGGCAAACATGCCATTAGCTTTCTTCACTGCCTGCTGCACCTGCATGCTTACTCTCAGTGACTGATGAAAAAGAACACCTGGATCTCGTTGAACTTCCCCTTTTCCTAACTCAACACCATTCAGATAGAATGTGTATCATGAATATCTGAATTGGAAGCACTGAATCCAGTGGCACCTCTGACCCTACTGCATGTCAATGGACACACCAACATTGGTTCTGGCCAAACATTTCACAATTTATTCATGCATATTAACACCTTACCATCGGACTTCACGTTCCTTAACTTTTCATGTTAATTACCTTTAAAGGGTATTTATGGGGATTTTCTAAAAGTGGAAATAAACGGCATTAACAAACTGTACTCATTGTATATGCTTCCATAGATACTTCCGATAGATTCGGTATGAGTGACTTCATTTCCACAAATCTACATTGATATTGTCTTATTACATCACTCTCATCTATACGGGTTGTTTCCTCATGTTTGCAAAAATTTCTGTATTGCCTTACTGTAAAACCATGACCTTGCCTGGATTGGTGAGCATACCTGAGAGAATATGTTGAGTGCACTCGACCCTTTCTCCATTGGAGTGACGGGGAATGAGAGGTGACCTAAAAGGGCTGCATAAAATGATGAGGGGCAATGATCGTGTGGATCGTGTGGATAGTCAGGGGCTTTCTCCCAGGGCTGAAATGGAGCGGGCGTAATTTTAAGCTGCTTGGGAATAGGTACCGAAGGGATGTCAAGGGTAAGTTTTTTTTTCAGGCAGAGTGGTGGGTGCATGGAATGTCGCCACCACCACCGGCGGTGGAAGTGGATACGATCGGGTCTTTTATTAGCTTCTTAGATAGGCAATGGAACTGAGGAAGATAGAGAGCTGTGCGCAAGGGAACGTCTCTAAAGGGCCTGTGATGTGCCGAAAATTTCTATGTTCTACGGCGTTTCTTGGTTCTTTCGTTTTCATATTTCTTTTTCATTTTAAAATACTGTCGGGCTGACTCTGTATGTGCCCATGAGACCATATCACCATAGCATGACAGCCTGTTCGAACCCCACGTCAATTTTGCTTCCAAAGAACAAGCTGAAGTTGAACCGTAGGTGTCCTAGCTTTCCGGACCTGCATATTTCCAAGGCCTTGCTGAAGTCTGCACAGGTAACAGCTACAGCCTTATTCACAGTCACAGGGTTCGTCCATGTTTCAAAATATCGAATAAATGATTTGTAGTTTACCTCAAGCATCATCACACTAACGATCCTTAATTGTTCCTTGTCTTTTGAAATCCAAATCATGTATGTTAATAAGTATCCTTCTGGTAGCTCTTCCAACAAGTAAGGCCTGCTGTCCTGCAGATCACCAGCGCATCCCCGTCGCTTCTCAATTACGGGCACAACTTCTGTTTGAACCATCCTTGTTTGCTACCAACGATGCAAAGCGTTGGCATCAATGGCTGAGAATTCTCTTTGATTGGTTTGCACAGCATCGGAATCAGGCTTAATTTCACCGACACTTGTCGTAAAATTTGCTGCATTTTGCAACAGCAGTACGACGCAATACATAATAAGAGAGAATAAAACGCTGCGAATTTCTGTAGCTACGCACATTGAATAGAACAGTTATGTAAGTCAGCAATAATAGAATATAACAGGGTTGTGAGTTAGTATTCAGGGATGCAATGTCCATTCAGAAATTGGATGGCAGAGGAGAAGAGGCTGCTCCCGAATCGGTGGGCGGTGCCCTCAAGCTCCAATGAGGAGAGAGCATGTCCTGGATGGATGGTGGAGATCCTCAATGATGGATGCGGACACCTTGAGGCATCGGCCCTTGCAGACGTCCCGGGTACGGCGGATGCTGGTGCTCAATGATGGAGCTGACTCAGTTCGCAAACCCTCTGCTGCTTACTCAAGCCCAGCCCCCGCCCCCGCCCCACGTTCCAGACCGTGATGCAGCCAGTTACAATTCTCTCCACGGCACCTCTGTGGATATTTTCCTGTGGTCTTGCAGATATACCAAATATCATAGTGATAAGGTTTCAAGGGAAGTGAGGGATCCTCAGATTCCTGTAAATAATAGATTAAGGCTGAATACCGACTGTGCTTCTGTATTCGGGTTTGACAGTGGCTGCAGCTTGTTTGAACAGCTGCTCTTTGAGTGAAGATGAGGTTTAGGAACTTAGAGAACCCAGAAGGTATTTCCTGACTTTTCACACCTTTTGGTTTCGGCAAAAGGTGGAGATACATTACTTCATTTACATTCCTTTCTTAATTCTGGTAAAGTCTCTGACCTAAATTATTAAATTTTGCTCTATTTGAGTAGCTGGAATGTCTGATCTGACTGTTCTTTTGTATTGAGATTTTAAAGGAACAATTTGTCCTGCTGACATGTAAATGCTGAGTGTCCTTGTCTCACCTGCAGGATGTAACAATTTAGTAATACTCTGTTTTCTGATTACCTCTGCCGGATGTGATTAAGTGTTCTTTGTCAAGCACAGTTACCTCTGTTTTAGGTGATTCAGTGGCCTTTGTCTCGGACCCATCACTGTTGATGCCATTCGTGACAAAGGTGGTAAAAAAAACCGCTGTATCTCTTTGGATCTAGACAGCGACTTCCACTCTGACTTGGTTTGAGTGCAGACGGAGGGTGCTCTCTCGTAGCACGAGTGAATCTGCAGATGCTGGAAATAAATAAAAACACAAAATGCTGGCAGAACTCAGCAGGCCAGCCAGCATCTATGGGAGGAGGTAGTGACGACGTTTCGGGCCGAAACCCTTCATCAGGAGTGAAGTAGCAGGGGATGGTCGAGGAGGGGATAAGAAGTTGGGGGGGAGGGATGAAGTAGAGAGCTGGGAGGTGGGTAGGCTGGAGGGAAATGGGCTGGGGGGGGGGGAAGGTGGAGAATTATGGGAAATAAAAGAGAAAGAAAGGTCGGGCTGTGGGAAGATTGTAGCGAGGGGTGAAAAGAGAGAGAAAGAGAACCAGACAAAAATTATAGATTGGGATGGGGAAAGTGGGGGGGGGCACTTCGCAGCTCTCTATCACTGTTGATGCCATTCGTGACAAAGGTGGTATAAAAAAACCTCTGTATCTCTGTGAACCGAGACAGAGAGACTTCCATTCTGACTCGGTTTGAGTGCAGACGGAGGGTGCTCTCTCGTAGCTTGCTACTAATAACGGTGGAAAAGAATCAACTGTGGTACTTGCTTCATTACATCGGGTTGATCACCGTTAACAATAGGATGATTTATCATTTATACATCGCGAGCTACGTGTTCTTTGCCCAGCTGAGAATATCCTTTCGCACTGTCACCGCGTTTTCTAACTGGCAGCAACCACCAGGGAAGTTTGAATTTTACGTGAAAAACGTCGTTTCTCAATAAGTGCTGAGACCTTGAAAGTCCTTGTACTGTATCTGCTCTCACTTGTCTAAAAATGTACGTCTCATTGATGTGGATTAAAATCCATGCGATATTCTCCTGTTCATTTTATAAGCATATCATCCTGTTTCACAAAGATCTTTCCGTGGTTGTGAGACACCAAACGATTTATTAATGTTCAGATTAAAACAATTACTTTCATCCAGGACCCTTTCTCCCATGGTTCACTCTCCTCTGCTGTAAGGCCTTTATATTTACTTAAAACATTTCCCAGTTTCCCAAGCCAACACACTCCACCCGGTTTAATCCATCATCCTTCACCTACCCCGCCGTCTTTTCCTGGACTCTTTCCCCTTCCTTTCCAGTTCTGATAAAGGGTCTCGTCCCCGAAAACTCGTCAGATTATTCTTTTCCACATGATGCTGCCTAACCTGCCGAGTCCCACCATCATTTTGTGTATGTTGCTCTAGTTTTCTAGCGTCTGCGGAACCTCTTGGGTGTGCAGATTTCAGAAACTTTACTTAGATTTGAAATCTGGATGTTCAAATACAGCAGATTTGTATTTGGATTAGATTCGGCATTGAGACGTTTAGAAACTGTACTTGAACTATTTTTTTCCCCCTCAGTTACAGCTCTTACTTTTGCAACACTACAGTGATGCGGTGTTCTTGGAACACCGGCTAGTTAACTTTTAAAAAGATAGGTGTTTACCATATACCAATATATTTTTTTACCTCGGAGTCGAGAGCTCCAGTTTGACTTTGTAGAGCGGGGGGATGGGAAAGCGGTGTTAAGGTATCCGAGGTAAGGTATTAATGTTCGCCAGACGATTGAAAACAGTCAATATGCAAACATCTTTTTCAACTGTAAACTTGCAAAACCACAACACGTTTTCATAATTGAAAGTCAAGCGCCAAGACTATCATTTCACCCTAACGTCCGGTTGCTTTTTGTTCTCTCTGTTCTAACAGTGTGCAGGCATTGTTTTATAAAGTCAATATTGGCCAGTTGCAGGGTTTTGGGGAAGTTACCATGAGGGCGACTTTGTGACAAACCAGTGAACGCATTCCACTTACCATGGGACACTCCCGAGTTACTGTTTAAACACGGAGATAAGGTATGGTGATAACATTCCGGACTTTGAGCCTGAACTTCAAGTTTCAAATAGTACAAAGAAAATCGTTTACTATACTCTTCATTGAATATTCCATGGACGTTAATGAACTTTGTTCTTTTACTCGGCTGTTTAATTAACAGCTTGTGGACTGGTGATCAAAATGTTGGCTTGTGGCGACTCATTTCCTAGCGTATCCGAACCGACTCACAATTAGATAGCCTACGGGGGTTTGCGAGCACAGAGCTTTGGAGCCTCTTCGCCATGGGGGGCCGGTTGACAGAGGCTTAAAAGTGAGGCTGAAGTTTTCGAATAAAGTTTTTTCCTTCGACTGCAGTTACCGACTCCGTGTCGTAATTTTAGCGCTGCGTGTAGCACACCGCTACAGGCTCTTTGCTCACTGGCTGTGAATCCACATGAGAGATTGCGTAGAAAAATGGAGGGGCTGGGCTGTCTTGTTAGAAGTATACTGAATCATGCAAGTGCGGTCGTCTTCCGCTGATTTTTTGTGTGTGAGATTAATACTAGAGGTCATGGGTTAAGGAGAAACTTTGAGGGAACTTCTGTGTGCGTGTGGGGAATGACCGGCCGACATGGTGGTCGTGGTGCACATTGCAACATTTAAGACACCTTTGGATAAATTCGTGGATGGGAGTTGTGGGCGTGCTATGTCCCAGCCGCATCTCCACCGGACTAGGCACAATAACATCTCGGCACAGACTGGACGGGCGAAGGTCCCGTTTCTATGGCGTACTGTCTTATGAGTCTTCAGGTTAAATACACCTGGAAAATCACTCCGTTTTATCAAGGTCATCGGTGAGTCAAAAAGCCCGTCTTGTCACTCTGAGCTGGAACAGAGTGGATTCATGGAACTTGAAGACTTCGAGATTCCACAGCTTCCCAAAGAAAGAAGGACGACATTGCTTTCAAAACTAGGAGTTATTGGACTTCAATTCGACTAAGTGCTTGCACCGGTATTAGATTTCATTATCTTTTCTGATTACTGTTTGATTTTACACAGACGTTTGAAGGCGAGTTACTGGAACGCTCCAATTTAAACAGCATTTAAAGAGTTGCGGAATTAGTTACACCAGGGTCACAATGCCCTGAGGAAAGGAGTTTTGATTTATGACAGCACAAAACATTACATCAAAGGCTGTCCTGACGAAGGGTCTCGGCCCGAAACGTCGACAGTGCTTCTCCTTATAGATGCTGCCGGGCCTGCTGTGTTCCACCAGCATTTTCTGTGTGTTGTTTGGATTTCCAGCGTCTGCAGATTTCCTCGTGTTTGCACATTGAAGGCTGCAGCATTTTGACAGTGGCCGTGGTCAAGTGGTTAAGCCGTTGGACTAGCCATCTGAAGGTCGTAAATTCGAGCCCCATTTGAGGCAGTATTATCCATTAACAAGGAGACACTGAACGACATATTGTTCCAGGTAAAATGCTGGGGGTTAACCCCGCGATAGACTGCATAAGCACCGGCCTGACGAGCCGATAAGATTCAGGACAGGCATTTTTTTTTAAAAACTTCACTGTTCTTGGGAGAGTCCTCCCTTGTGATATTAACAAATAACTGGCAAATCATTGTTAGGAAGGGAAAGAAAAGAATAATAATTCCAAACTGAGGGAATTCTTGGTGCCACATTGGGTTTTCACTGCTCCTGCTTATTTTTATTCACATATAGAGCATGGGAGCACAAAAAGATCAAACGGGGCCAGGACTCGGCCACGTTATTCAGAACATGGGACAGTATAGCACATAGAACAATCGGCCCTTCAGCCCACGTTATTTGTCAATCTAATTAAGGGGAGGACATCTAATTAAGATAATCCCTTCTACCTGTGGATGGTCCTATCCTTAATTCTCTGCATATGCGTGCATCTCTCTCAGTGCCCCTTAAACCAGGGGTCAGCAACCTTTACCACTGAAAGAGCCACTTGGACCCGTTTCCCACAGAAAAGAAAACACTGGGAGCCGCAAAACCCGTTTGACATTTAAAATGAAATAACACTGCATACAACGTTTTTTTTGCCTTTATGCTATGTATAAACAAACTATAATGTGTTGCATTTATGAAATTGATGAACTCCTGCAGAGAAAACGAAATTACATTTCTGCATGCAACAAAAACATTTTGAACTCCGAAAAAAAGACGTTGGGTTGAAAGTTACTTTTAAGTAAAATATTCAATGTCTATTTGAGTCCTTCTTGTATTTATGAAAAACGCCGAACTTAAATTTTCCGCCAGCAGCAAACCAAAAATAACGTCAGCCAGCTGTCATCCTGAAAAATGAAAGGACTATTTCACTGAACAATGAAAAAATATGAATATAAGTAAAATAATAGGCAATTAAAATATTTATCATACTTGGTTAATGGGATTTCTGCTCCTGGACCTCAGCGCACAGCGTCTGCACATCAGGGCTGTATGATGTCACCTTCATCTTTACACAGGATCGCAAGCTGTCATCTGTGAGGTTTTCAATATCACTCCATTTGTGTTTCTGAGCAAGAACGGCCTTCTGACGGGCAACATCTTCAAGGTCTGCTGTCAAGCGTCTAAACTTGGACACCCATATGTCTTTGTCGGCTATGTCGGCCAGTTCCATCTCAAGATCAGGTTGACTCACACCTGCCAATGCAGTCGTATTCAGTAGGGAAGGATCGATGCTTAAGGGAGTGACCGGGAAGGATAATGTGTTTTTTTCCTCTCTGAACTCACAGAAGCGTTTCCCAAACGATGTTTGCATTGCGATGATTGCAGAATGTAAATACTCCGAAATTATCATGTCGTGACCTTGTTTGAACTCTCTCAAATTGGGGAAGTGAGACAAAGTGCCTTTCTGTAAATCTCTGGCAAGCACTGTCAACTTGCGCTCGAATGCCAAAACATCCTCCAACATGTGCAGGGCTGTACGTCCTTTCCCCTGAAGAGCTGTGTTCAGCGTGTTCAGGTGCGCTGTCATGTCTACCATGAAGTGTAGCTTTTCCAGCCACTCTGGCTGTTCCAGCTCAGGAAAGGTGAGCCCTTTGCTGCCCAGGAAAGTTTTCACTTCTTCCAGACACGCGACAAAGCGTTTCAGCACCTTCCGTCTGGACAGCCAGCGATAAAAACACGTTGTAGCGGTGTCAGTAAACTGCAGTCAAAGATAGCTTTATTCGAACTAAACAGCCTTGCTTTTAAGCCTCCCTCAACCCAGCCCCCATGGACGCAGATGCTGCAAAAGACGCGTACTCACAAACCCCCGTAGGCTATCTCCCTTAGCCGGAATGCTGGCTAATTGTGAGCCGTTTCGGATGTGGCAGGAAATGTGTCGCTACACTTAGGTTGTACAAGATCACCATAATTACATTTCAAAAGCTAACAAACTAACATAAAATACATTTTAATTAAATACTGACCAATTATTTCCCAAAGCCACAGGGAGCCGCAGCACAGAGGTGAAAGAGCCACAAATGGCTCGGGAGCCGCAGGTTGCCGACCCCCGCCTTAAACACTTACAGTGTGTGCTTCTTCAACACCACATCTGCCAGTGCATTGCAGGCATCTCCGATACTTAGCTTGCACGTCACCTCTTCCACTCAACGAATTGTTGAACAACTCATCAAATATTTCTGCACTACTTTTGTATAAATATCAGTGTGTAGAGAATGAAACGCTTTGCCAGCTGTCTGACAGATCGCACGTTAACAATTCTTTTATGCAGTCACAATATATTTCATGTGTCACCTTCACTACCGCAGGAACTAAGGCCCGAAATCCTCACAATTATATTTTCTGTGGAAAACCTTTTAAGTAAAATTTTGTATTACATCCCACTTCAAGGTACTCAAAACAAATGAATGTAGGGAATGGTCTGCAATCTATGGTTTAACTATTTGCTGCATACTTTTAACCCAAAAAATGCAAACCAAACCAAGTATGGTTGCCGTGTCTATGGACATTTGTGGTCCTGATAAGACCTTAAGCACAGGAGCAGAATTAGCTCTTTGGTCCATCAAACCTGCTCCGCTACTTCATCAAGGGTGATCCATTTTTCTCTCAGCCCCAATCTCCTGCCTTCTCCCCTTATCCCTTCATGCACTAACCAATGAAGTAGCTATAATCTTCTGCCTTAAATATACGTACAGGACTGGCTTTCGCAGCTCCCGCATAGCAATGAATTCCGCAGTTACACCCCTTTCTGGCTAAAGAACAGTTCCTCGCAAAGAACGCCCGGCCATTTTGAGCTTCTGTCCTTCAGTATTCGACTCTCCCACCACTGGATACACGGTTGGAAATATTCTCTCCACATTCATCGGATCACTTCTTTTCACCATCCAATAGATTTCAATGAGGTCACCACTCATTCTTCGGAATTCCACGAGAATACAGGTACGGAGCCAGCAAAGGTTCTAGATATGACGAGCCGTTCGATGCTGGAACCATCTCCTGAACATCCTGTGAACCCTCTCCACTCTCAGCACGTCCTTCTTATGACAACGGGCTCATAACTGCTCACTATACTCCAAGTGAGGCCTCACCAGTGCTTTAAAAAAATCTCAACATTACATGCTTGCTTTTATATTCTCGTCCACCTGAAATGACTGCCAACGTCGTTTTATGCCTCCCTCACCACAGATCCAATCTGCAAATTAACCTTGAGCGGATCCTGCACAAACACTCCCAAATCATTTTGCGCCTCAGTGTTCGCTATTTTCTCCCCATGTTGAAAACAGTCAGCCCTTTCACTTATTCTGCCAAAGCGCACATCTATTCAAATCCCGATACTGTATTTCACCTGCCACTTCTTTGCCCATTCTCCTGGTTGGCATAGTTCCTCTGGGACTTCTCTACTTACTCTAATCACCTGTCCCCACACCTCCCCCCTTACCCCCATTCTGGGCCCCAGACAGTCCTTCCAGGTGAGGCAACACTTCACCTGCGAGTCTGCTGGAGTCGTCTATTGCATCCGGTGCTCCCAGTGTGGCCTCCTCTACACCGGCGAGACCCGACACAGATTGGGGGACTGCTTCGTCGAGCACCTCCGCTCTGTCTGTCACAACTGACAGGACCTCCTGGTCGCCACTCACTTCAACTCTGCCTCTCATTCCCATCTAGATATGTCCATAAATGGCCTCCTCAACTCTTATGATGAGGCCAAACTCAGGTTGGAGGAGCAACACCTCATCTACCGTCTGAGTAGCCTCCAGCCTGGTGGTATGAACATTGAATTCTCCAATTTCCGGTAATTGCCTCCCCCTCCCCTTCCCCTATCCCAGGTCCCTTTCAACATTCTGCTTCTTTATCTCTCCAGTTCTTTCATGCTTATCCCCTTCCCCCCTTTATCTTTCCTCTGATTGGTTTTCCACCGGGTGCCTCTAGGCCATACCCCCTCCCCTATCTCTATTACTAAGCTTTGTCTCTCTCCTGCCCCCCCCCCCTTCCTGATGCAGGGTCTCGGCCCGAAACGTTGGCTACTCTTTTCTCACGGATGCTGCCTGACCTGTTGAGTTCTTCCAGCGTTGTGTCCGTATTCTCTACTTACTTATAGCTACCATTCGATCCAGATATTTTAGTATTTTCTGCAAACTTTGCACCTAAGCCATCAGTTCCATCATCCAAATCATTAACATACAGTATAACCTAAAAGAATTAGTCCTGGCACGCATCCCTGCGAAACACCGCTAGTCACGGGCATCGAAGCAGAAAAGTCTCTCTTTATTTCCGCTATTTGCATCCTGCCAGTCAGCCGCTTCTTTATCCGGTCTAGAAGCTTCCATGTAATACCATTTTCTCGTAGTTTGATGAGAAGTCTTATCTGTGACACCTCGTCAAGTGCCTTCAGAAAATCCAAATAAACATCAAGTGATTCTCTTTTGTTATTCCTTCATAGAATTCCAACAAATTTGTCAGAAGATTTTTTTCTCGAGGTAAAAATGCCGAGACATTATTTTATCAGGTGTCTCCTAGTGTCAAGAAACCACAGCATTAACAATCGACCCCAGCATCTTCCAACGACGGAAATTAGACTAACAGGCTTATGATTTCCTTCTCCTGCCTCTCTCCCTTGTAGAAGGGTGCAGTAACTTAACTTTTTCCAGTCTTCCAGAACCATTGCAGCATCCAGTAATTCTTGAATAATCATAGCTAATGCCTGCGCTACATCTTCAGCCACCTCCTTCAGGTCCCTGGGTGGTACAGTAGCTGGTGCAGGTGACCTGTCTACCTTCAGACATTGAGTGTCCCAGGGTCCTTTTCCTTCATAATGGTAACTTCACAGTCCACATGACCTCTGACACTGGCAACTTTCACCACTCTTCTTTGATCTCACACGGCACACGCTGATGGAAAATACACATTATGTTTACCTGCCATTGCCATGTCGCCCATTACCACATCTCGAGCATAGCTTTCCAGTTGTCCGATATCTACTCTCGCCTCTCCTTTACACTGTGTGCATCTGGAGATACAATTGGTATCTCCGTTAATATTATTGGCGAGCTTACTTTTGTATTTCATCTTTACCTTCCTAATGATTTTTAGTTGCATACTGTTAGTTCTAAAAGCTTCCAAATCCTCAGTTTTCCCCACATTTTTTTTTGCTCTGCTGTATTCTGGCTTTCATGTTGGCTGATGAATCTTCTCAGCGTTAATCCTTCACATAGACGCTGCCTGATCTGCTGAGTTCCGCCAGAGTTTTGCATGATGTCCCGCCTGTCTGAGAGAACAAATCTAACGGGTGTAAATTATCTGATGTACAAAATAAACAAAAGACCTGAGCGTAATATAGTATCATTCAATTAACTATTAAAGGACAGAGACTCTTCAGTCTAGGTAAGGCCATTAGGGTCACTGTATCTCCATCAAAGTGCATAGAAACACAGAAAACCTACAGTAAAATACAGGCCCTTCAGCCCCCAAAGTTGTGCTGAACATGTCCCTACCTTAGAAATAACTAGACTTAGCTATAGCCCTCTATTTTCCTAAGCTCCAAAACTCTTTTAAAACACCCTATCATATCCACCTTCACCACCATCACCAGCAGTCCATTCCACGCACTCACCACCCTCTGAGTGAAAAACTTACCCCTGACATCTCCTCTGTCCCTACTCCCCAGCACCTTAAACCTGTGTCCTCTTGCGTCAACTATTTCAGCCCTGAGAAAAGAGCCTCTGACTGTCATGAGGGGGTGTTGTATCAGGACCCAAATGCAGGACGCTGATGCTGCAGTGCGAGGAACAGGGCAGGATGAGGGACTGGGAGAAAGAAGCCTGGGGTAGACTCCGAGCTTGAGACTGGACTAGGACCCGGAACCTGGGTCTTGCCTCGGGCTCGGACGACCAAAACCAGGTAAGGACGTGACAAGGCTCGGCTGCAGGCCGGGGGCCCGGAGGCTCGGCTGCAGGCCGGGGGCCCGGAGGCTCGGCTGCAGGCCGGGGGCCCGGAGGCTCGGCTGCAGGCCGGGGGTCCGGAGGCTCGGCTGCAGGCCGGGGGCCCGGAGGCTCGGCTGCAGGCCGGGGGTCCGGAGGCTCGGCTGCAGGCCGGGGTTCCGGAGGCTCGGCTGGAGGCCGGGGGCCCGGAGGCTCGGCTGGAGGCCGGGGGCCCGGAGGCTCGGCTGGAGGCCGGGGGCCCGGAGGCTCGGCTGGAGGCCGGGGGCCCGGAGGCTCGGCTGGAGGCCGGGGGCCCGGAGGCTCGGCTGGAGGCCGGGGGCCCGGAGGCTCGGCTGGAGGCCGGGGGTCCGGAGGCTCGGCTGGAGGCCGGGGGTCCGGAGGCTCGGCTGGAGGCCGGGGGTCCGGAGGCTCGATGCTGGGGTCGAGCCTTGGGGCAGACTAGGAACTGTACAGAAACATAGAGCCGGGACTTCTCCTTCGACAAGCCAGGAAGCAACTTTCAGGACCACCCGTCGGGTAACGGCAGAACGGCCGGACTTAACCGACGGAGGCACAGACAAGACAGATTCCCCCCGCAGGGCAACGACAGGACGGCCTGACCTACCCCACGGAGGTGAGGACAGGACCAGACAAGCACCGAAGAACGACTGACAGTTCCATCCCTACAGCGTCACGGCCGGCAGCCTTGGCTGGCTACGGAAACAACCGGATCCCTACCTCGCTCGGAGTGGCTGACGGCCACCCAGCTGGCCCGGGAAACGGCCGAATCCATACCACATTGACAGCTCCGACCACTGACAGCAAGGCTCCAAGAAGCAATGGTTCTCCAACGCGGCCTAAAGATGGGAAGTGGCCGTACCTGCCTTCCACCGGCTGGTTGCTCCATGAGAATATTGCCAGGGAAGCGAGACGAGACCCCCCCCCCCCCAACCACACTCAATCCCAGGACCACTTATATTCCCAGCCAATGAGATGAGCATCAGGTGCTTATGGTTTAGTCCAACCGAAACAAGGGACAGGGGGAGGACCCGGAGTCCAGAGCCCGTGGAACGCGCACCCCAGACCCGACCACAACACTGACTATCCGCACGATCAACGCCTTTCAACATCTTGTCCACCTCTATCAGGTCACCTCTCATCTCCCGTCGCTCCGAGGAGGAAAGGCCGGGCTCACTCGACCTATCCTCATAGGACATGCTCCCCAATCCAGGCGATTCTATTTGCATCTTATTGCATCTATTTGCATCTTTGTTACTTAATTTCCATTTGGAATTTTATTTATTCCGAGAACAAAATTTTTAAAAATCCCCCATTCCCACCAAAATGCCTGTAACATCAAGTCAATTCTGTTTCCAAGTTGCAAGCTCAGTTTAAATCCCATTTCATTTAACCTTCTGGGCAGGAGCTTGTAGGTGATGTTTACTTGTCAATCCTTTATGTAACGCTTTGGGTAAGATTTTTTACTGCTCTGCCGTAGGTATTTCAATTTAGCGGTTCCGTGAGAGCAGATCTAGTCTGCTTTATGCCTGTTTGGGTCTGTGCTGTTCATTTTAGGAATGCGATGTCAGCCAATCAGGATGGTTGGATTGGGAGCAGGTTCTGGACTGCGCTGGGCGGAGAAGATTGACGTGAGGGACAATGACGTCAAGTTGAGGTCTTCTTGGCGGGAGCTGGGACCAGACGCTGTGGGGGGGGGGGGGGGGAAGATGGCTGAGGAATCCGACCCTGTTGCCTAGTGCAGGTGAGTATCTTCAAGGATGAGGGGCCAGTGCACCAGGAGGAACGCCTATATTTCGTGGTGGATGTCGAGCGGCACTCGAAAGGTTGTGTGTGCTTTCACGCAGACCGAGGGTTCGGCGCGTGTGTTGCAGGCGGCTGTAAGGTGAGCCCCATCTTATTTGCACATTTCTCCGTTTAGGTACAACGGGCCTTTTTTTTTTAAAATGTTTTTCTTCTTTTCTTTCGTGACTCTGTGGTTAACGGTCATAAATCTGCATCCTTTAGAATTGTCTACACAGTGTGCGTTCAGGGGGCGATTGCACTGGTGCTCCGTTCACCCATCCAGTGGTTTGGTTTTGCGAGACATCCCAACTTCGTGGAGTTGGAGCGATGTGCACAGAGGTTCCTCTCCCCGTAAGAGGTACTTATTTAACCCTCTGGGTCACCTCAGGGTCGCTCAGCTCGTTCTCGTCTAGGGGGAGCAGCCTTCGGCCCCGCCAAACTGGGTAATCAGCTGGTGTGGATGCTGTGTGATGTCCCCGCCTCGCCCAAAAACAGACAGTACAGCATGTGCGATTAAATGAGTACAATTTATAGAGATTACTATAACTGATTAATAACCATACAGTGTATATGAAGGAAAAGAAAATAAAGAAAAGGCGCCAAACTTACCAAGTCCAAACCACTTCGTGCACAACCGTTGGAGCTCAATTACTGAAGTCTTCTGGCCACCATTCGATCCCCTCCGAACTCCTCGACTCGCAGCTCAGGACCCTCCGATCTCCTCGACTCGCAGCTCAGGACCCTCCGATCTCCTCGACTCGCAGCTCAGGACCCTCCGATCTCCTCGACTCGCAGCTCAGGACCCTCCGATCTCCTCGACTCTCCAAACAGCTCAGGACCTTCCGAACTCCTCGACTCGCAGCTCAGGACCATCCGAAGTGGTCAACCAAGCACCAACCATCTTCGTCTCCTCTCCTCGGGGTACCTCCTGGCCTTGGACCCCCGCTTGGTGTCCGTTCCTCGCCCAGTTTACAGCATCGCATCCTCTCTCTCTCTCTCTCTCTCTCTCACTCCCTCGCGCCGACTCCCCAAAAGCCCGCCAACAATAGCTTACAGACTCAGAAGAAAGATTAATCCCCATTTGGTTTACAAAGGAATACCATTCTCGTTATCAGTAAATTTTAACAAACAAGCTTCCAGCACTCTCTCGCAACAAAGAAGCATTCCTACTTTTAACAAAACAAAGAAGCCATTTTGATTAACATACGCAGTAACAAAGAAAAAGAAGAACCCCCCCCCCCTTTACACTCTCCCCCCAGCAAATGAAAGTCATGTCCACATGACTATTAAATAACTCGCCCACTCTTCCTGTCAACACAAACCCTAGCTCAGGCACAAACAGTGACATTGCTTCCCAAACAGTAAACCTCACGCGCTGTTCCTCAGGCACGACATAGGCCAACTTCTCTGGGAGTTTCCCAACCCTCTGAGACCTCCGTACCCCTTTACTTAAATCCTTCAGGCTCGACGCAACTGGGGATACCTCGGGCCCGCTACCAACTCCTCTCTCAACCTCTCACTCATGCCCCACACTGCACACAGCTAACCCTCCCCGCTACACCTGACTCAATGGGAGAAGGGCCAAAGGTCTCTTCCTCAATCGAGGGAAAGTCAGCAAAAGGCAGCATGTACCACACATCCAGCACATCATCCATCGAATCTGTATTCTTCCTCATTCCTGTGATCGGTAGCTGCCGTTTGATCTTCTCCAAACGGAAACACGTGGCCTGCACTGCTCCTGCAGTCTCTTCAGCCTCCTGCAATCGAGATATCAGCTTCTTCTCTGGCCCCTGCAACTCTCACCACAGGCTCAGCAGTTCTGACTCACGTGTCCCGGCCATCTCAATCCGGGACACAGTTGCTCCAGCAGTTTCTTCCACCCCGACCTGAAAAGCAGCAGTTAAAGATTGGTCAGCCTCCAGTTCAGTATTCACCGCACTTTTCTCCAGCTTTTTCTTCCTCATGACTTCTTCCAGATCAACTTTCTCCAGTCTCTCCGTCTTCATTTCAAACTTGATTCCGTAGAGACAGTCACTCAGGAGCTGCGACCTTCGCCAGACCTGGAACGTGTCCAGAAAACACTTTAACTCTTTAGTTCTCAGCCGCTCCTGCAACAACCTCACTTCATATTCTCCCGAGGCAAATCCAAATACCAGGAGGTCATCCACATCTGCCAAAACTCCGAACACCTCCACATCCCCCACGGTCATCCACATGCCCCGCGGGAAGGTTGCAAGGGCTCCAGATATGCCCTGTGGCATCTTTTCGGACCGGAAGACTCCTAGGGAACTTGGAACGGCCGTCTTCTCCTTGTCGGCCTCACTCATCGAGATCTGGCAACATCCACTCCTCAGATCCAGCACCTTAAACCACTTCACACCACTCAGACAGGCCGTCGCCTCTTCAGCCCTCAGGGCCATATTCTGGTCACTAGGCCTCTTCAGCGCAAAATAATCCACAAACCCGCTGCCTACGTCTCCCACGGCTGTAGGGCCCAGTCGCCGCAACCTCTCTCTCTCTCCGAGGTGTCTTCAGCAGTCAACTCCCCTCCCTCGTGGTATTTTGCAGTGTCCACTAAGAGGGTCTCATCCTCAGATACTTCCCCCAGGCGGTACCACCACTGGCTCTTGTTTGAATTCGGTACCGGCCCAATGCTGCTACACACGTCCGCACAAGCAGCTCGAAACTCTGGGTGCATCGACAATGCCTCCAAACAGCTCTCACCCGCCTCCTCCGGGCAGGCCCCCAAGCGCACCAGCAGGGTACTGGTTCTCTCCAGAACAGAAACGGTTCCCGTCTCAACAGGGTCCGGCCACATGAGCATTAACGATTCACAAACCGTCTGATCTCTGGTGTTGGATATGCCATGGAATCCAGAGTGAAGTGCAAACTCTCTGTTCCTTTTCACCAGTTACAAAGGGAAATATGCCTACTTGCAGCAAGGAATGGTTGACAGACATGAGTGTGTTAAACATAATTTTCTTTTAAATTTAATTAAATACTTTAAAATGGCACCCCCACATTGGCCTCTAAGAACTCCATTTTCACCGACCAATAATCGCCGTCTGGATAATCACCGGCACTGGTACCACAAATCTCCAGTGCCCTCAATGTCGTCAAGGGTAAATGCTTCCAATACCGGTTGTAAAACAAACTGTAAAGCAACTTAACCGGCGCCCCGGTGTCGGGGATGGCTTTAACTTGGCTTCCATCCATCCGTAACGACACCCGAGTGCGTGGCCCCTCTAAGCCTTCAGGAATAGGGTCTGTTCCTTGGTACATTACTGGGAAAGTGCTCCCCCAGAAACCCCAAGCCGTTCCCCCACTGGGCCTCCTCCAAGTGACAGCTTAACAAGAAGGTTGGAACATCAATTCCCACAGCCGAGAACACATGCTGATGATTGATAAACAGTTCCGGAATGCCCAAAAGTTAATGAGCCGCGTCCCTCAGCGTCCTGCAACTGATGCAAGCCTCGATGAAATCGAATCTCCTGGCTTCTCCTTGCCGACACTCAAACCTTTCAAATCTGGCTAAAGTACAACATTCGCAGCCAAAGGCCAGAGCACTTACCTCCCTCCTTGTTTGCCATGTCCTTCATATGCATCATTTTCCTTTAATCGCCAAAGCCCAACGAAGGTTAACGAACAGCTATCATGCCTGCATTCTCACGATTTCAAACGGGATCAGCCTGGTTTGTAAAGGATCCGCCTGCGCCTCAATGATCCTTGCAGTTTTATCCTTCACTGTGCGGCTTTGTGTATCGTTGTTCTATTCATCTTGCTCTGAACGTCACCTCCTAGTGTCATGGCCCTTTAAATTTACCCAGTTGGTTACGATCCGGACCTTTGACTCCTTGTTTCCCTTTAATTCCCTTTTTTCCCGTGACCCTCGGGCCTGGTGATTGAAAACAATTTACTCTCGACCGAACCGGCAGTTTATAAGTCTGCGGCGTCAGCCGTTCGGTGCGAGAGCGGTAACGAAGTCACCTTGCCGGAGCAAGTCAAGACTCCTCCCGAAGTAAGTGCCAGCAAGCCGCTTTCCCCCGCCAGAGCGGGTCCGGGCAATGTCAACCCGCCCTGGCTGTGGCGCTCCCGGGTCCTAGACCCCAGACCCTGAGTCCCGGCCTATTCCCGCTTCCTCTCTGTTCTCCTTGATTTCTCTGTACTATCCTGTTCTACTTTTGAATACTTATAAAGTCTGTAACGTTCTCCTTCGCGTGTAAGTGATAACGTCGAATTTAACGTCGAGATAAACCACAGTCAATGAGAACCAGATCGCAGTAAGATTAACCATTTACTGTTCACTCTTCACATTAACATATGGTGAAAACTGTTGATAAAACAATACAAGATTGATACAGTATTTGTTCCTTCCTTAATATCACATTTCAAGTGTAAATACTTGCAAAGGTGACTATAACTACATTACACTAAGGTGCAGTATACAGGGAGAGTTTACCTGCTCCATTGACTACTTTAAATACACTTCCATGCAAACTATCCGCGACTCTTTAACTAACGAAAGCATAAACATTATCTACCGTCGTTACTTCTAACAGGATCGGCATTAACATCTTAGTTCAATATATCGATTATCTATTAACTTACAGCGTTGCTCTCATTGTGATTTCTCATGCCTGCAAACTACTTCTGCTCAGGTGAGCCTCGTGGAAAGCCCCCACCCTCGCGCTAATTTCAAACCGGTGTTTTCCCACAAGACGCGGCGAAACCGGATGTGACGTCAGCGCATGCCGATATATTTTACATGCAATGAATATACTTTAAACACTCCTAATTCTAACTAGAAAATACTATCGAATGAATTACTAAGCGAAAATATTATAAACTAAATAACTGTCGTAAAGACAGCACAAAGTCTATTTTAGTTAACCTTACAAAACGTCATTGCGTCCTGCATTTGGGTCCTCCTCCTTGCCAGATGAGATGGGGTGTTGGTAAAATGAGGAAATCAAATCCTTCGAAAGAGGTGATATGAAATCGTACGATGCAGAGTCCTTTTTGGTGAAGCTAAGAAGGACAATGTACCCAGATGGAACTTGAGTGCGAGCCTCCGAACAGTAGCAAAGATACAGGATACAAATTTTTACTGGAGGCAGAAAAGGTACGCTGCGGGGAGGGAGGGGGAGTTGAAGGGGATATTATGACAGCCATGGTGGATTTCAACTTCCCAGGTTCTTTGGGAGCATCAAGTTGGTGATGGATCCCAAGAGGGTGAATTTGTGTAAAAGATGGTTTTTTAGAGCAGTTTGTGGTTGGGCAAACCGAGGGATCAGCTATTTTGGATTTGGTGTTGTGCAATCATTCGGATTTGATTGAAAAGCTTAAGGTACAGGAACCATGAGGGAGAAGAGTTCATAGCATGATGTAACTCGCAATGCAATTTGACACGCAAAAGCTAAAGTCAGATCTAATATTACTAGAGTTGAGTCAAGGCAAATACAGAGGCATGAGAGAAGTTGGCCAACGCTGATTGCAAGAGGACACTGGTAGGGATGTTGGCACAACAACAACGGGCAGAATTACTGGGAGCAACTCAGAAGGTATAGGATAGATACAAAGAACAAGAGATATTCTAAAGGCAGAAATATGCCACTGTTGCTAACAAGGACAGTCAAAGGCAACTTAAAAAGCATAGCGCCAGAGGACTGGAAGATTGCAAATGTTACTCCACTCTTAAAGGAGGAAGGCAGCAGAAGGGAAGTTATAGACCAGTTATCCTGACCTCGGTTGTTGGGAAGACGTTGGAGTCCATTGTCAAGGATGAGGTGATGGAGTACTTGGTGACACAGGACAAGAAAGTACAACATTGGCATGGTTTCTTTCAGGGAAATTCCTGCCTGTGGAATGTGTGGAAATTCTTAGAGCAGTTTACAAGTAGGGTGCCACACATGAAGCTGCTTGCCAAGTTAAAACTTTCTTTTATTACAAGAAAGTTACTAACATGGTTAGAGAATTAGCTGATTGGTAGGAGGCTGTGAGTGGGAATAAAAGGATCCTTTTCTGGTTCGCTGCCAGTGACGAGTGGTGTTCTGCAGCGGTCGGTGCTGGGACCACTTCTTATGCTGCGTATAACTGATTTAGATGATGGGACAGATGGATTTGTTGCCAGGTTTGCAGATGATACGAAGATTGGCGGAGGGGCAGGTAGTGTTGAGGAAACGGGTAGGATCCAGAAGGACAAACAGATGAGGAGAACGGGAAAGAAAGTGGCAAATGAAATACAATGTTGGAAAATGCATGGTCATGCACTTTGGTAGTCGAAATAAATCTGCAGGTTATTTTCTAAACTGGGAGAAAATTCATGGAATTGGAGATGCAGAAGGACTTGGGAATCCTTGTGCAGAACACCCTGGGTTAACTTGCAGGTCAATTCGTTGGTGAGGAAGGCAATTGCCATGTTAGCATTCATTTCAAGAGGTCAAGAATACAAAAGCAGGGACGTGATGCTGAGGATTTAACAGGCCTTGAAGCCTCACCTTGAGTAATGTAAACAGCTTTTGGCCCCTAATCGCAGAAAACGTGCTGGCATTAGAATGGATCCAGAGGAGGTTCACAATGACGATTCTGGGAATGACAGTGTTATGCGAGGAACATTTGATGGCTCTGGGTCTGTACTCGCTGGAATTCAGAAGGATGAGGGTGGATCTCCTTGAAATCTTTCGAATGTTGAAAGGCCTACATGGAGTAGATGTGGAAAGGATGTTTCCCATGGTGTGAGCATCCAGGACAAGCAGGCACAGCCTCAGGTTAGAGGGGTGCCCTTTCATAACAGATGCGGAGACATTTCCTCAGCTGATAGGTGGTGAATTGGTAGAAATTGTTGCCACAGGCAGCTGTGGAGGCCGGGTCATTGGGTGGATTTAAGGCCAAGATTGATAGGTTCTTGATTTGGACATGGTATTAAAGGTTACGGGGAGAAGGCCGGGAACTGGGGGTTGAGGAGGAGATGGGGGATGAAAGAATCGGCCATGATTGAATGGCTGAGCAGACTCGATGGGCCAGATGGCCTAATTCTGCTTCCATATCTTGTGGTCTTACAATGACAGACCCAAGCTTGATGTAACTTCCCCTGTGGTTCCAGCCTCCAGGTTGTTGAGAAATTCAGTGTGATCACAGGCCCAAGTTTGTTGTACACATCTTTGTAATTACAGTCACCGGATTGAAGTCAATTTCCATGTCCTTACTGTCCCCAGTTTGGTGTATTTGTTTTTAAAAATTCTGTAAAATTTCTATCTATACCCAAGACTTTTGCACAGTGCTCTATCTGTGTAATTAGCATTAAATAACAAATTTCCTGTAAGTACAGACCCCGGTTCTCTGCACATAACTTTGGCAATTGCCATCTCCGGTTCGGTGTAAATGCCTGCGCAATTGTAGACACCAGTTTGACGTGAATTTAGGTATAATGAGTAGATCTGCAAAGGATGTTTCCCACGGTGGGGGAGTCTAGGACAAGAGGGCACAGCCTCAAGGTAGAGGGTCGCCCTTTCAAAACAGATGCGGAGAAATTTCTGCAGCCAAAGGGTAGAGGATTTGTGGAATATTTTTGCCACATTCAGCTGCGGAGGCCAGGCCGTTGGGTGTATTTACGGCAGAGATTGATAGGTTCTTGATTGGACAGGGCATCAAAGGTTATGGGGAGAAGGCCAGGAGCTGGGGTTGAGGAGGAGACAGAAAAAATGATCAGCCGTGATCAAATGGCGGACCAGGCCAGAAGCTAAGGAGGAATTTGCTTCGCCATGCAGTAGTGAATCTGCAGAATTCACTGCGATAGTCAGTGGTGGAGTTCGTTCGTATGTATATCTAAGTGGGAAGTCGAACGTTTCCTTGTCGGTCGGGGCAGCAAAGGATATGGTGAGAAGGTAGGTCTATGGGATTGATTTGTATCTGGTGCCAGCCTTGATGCAATGGCAGATCTGTCTTGATGACCTGAATTGACTAATTTTGCTCCTAAGTCTTGTGTTCCTATGCTTTGAATTCACAGGGACTCCGAAGAATGAGAAGGGAATCTCATTAAAATTAATAGACTGCTGAAGGGCCTCGATAGTGTGGATGTGTAGAAAGGTAGTTCCTTTGAGTTGTCCAGTATCGGGGCGAACAGCGCTCATGTCCATTTCGGACAGAGACGAGGAGGATTTGCTTTAGACTGAGGGTGTTGAATTTGTGGAAATCGTTGCCACATGTGGTGGGGAGATTGGGTCACTTGAAGTATTAAGAAGCATAGATAGAGTGGACAGCCAGCACCTCTTCCCCAGGGCACCACTACTCAGTACAAGAGGACATGGCTTTAAGGTAAGGGGTGGGAAGTTCAAGGGAGATATTAGAGGAAGGTTTTTCACTCAGAGAGTGGTTGGTGTGTGGAATGCACTGCCTGAGTCAGTGTTGGAGGCAGATACACTAGTGAAGTTTAAGTGACTGCTAGACAGGAATATGGAGGAACTTAAGGTGAGGGAATATATGGGAGGCTGGGTTCAAGGTCGGCACAACATTGTGGGCCGAAGGGCCTGTACTATGCTGTACTACTCTGTTCTCTGCTCCTACGTCTTGTCTTAAATCTTCCTTGTCTAAAAAGGGAGTCTCTTTGAAATCTATCGAAAGCTGAAGGGCCCCGTAGCTTGGATTTGCAGAAGATATATCCTTGGGTGAGTTTTCCAGCATCATGAAGAGCGACATCCATTTTCGGACAGAGACGAGGAGGATTTGCTTCAGACAGAGGGAGTGGAATTGGTGGAAATCTTTGCCACATGTTGGTTGTGGAGATCAGGTCACTCGATGTATTTTCGGCAGAGTTTCATATCTTCCTGATTTTTCAGACCATGAAAGGTTATGGGGAGAAGGCAAGAAAATGAGGCCAAGAGAGTAACAGATCAGTCAGGAGGTGATGTTGGAGCAGACCTAATGGTCTGATACAAACTTACCTCATAGGCGGAACCGTCAGATAAAACACCACAGACGACAATTGTCCAATACACGCAAGAAGCTGGAGGAACTCAACAGCCACAAAGCATATATGGGAAACAGTACAGTCAAACTTCTGGGCCGAGACCTTCTATCAAGGCTTGGGGTGGGGGGGGGGAATAAAGTAGATAAGTAGATGAGAAGTCGGAATAGGACGGTGGATGGAGGGAGGTTGAAGTACAAAGTACTGGGTGAAAGTTGACATCAGCTGATGAGAAACAAAGAGCAAGGAAATGGATTTCTGAAGACGCTGGAGAAGGGGGAATCTGACGGGAGTGGACAGGATGTCATGGATGATGGGGAAGGTGGAGGATCAGCAGCGGGTGGTGATCGGAGGGTTAGAGAGGGAAGTGGGAATGGGGAACCGTGGAGGAGAAGGGTGGTCAATGACCTGAAGATCGAGACATCAATGCTCATTTTCTCTTGGGAGGCTACTCAGACCAAGATAAGGTGCTGCACCTCCTACCCTATCGCGGCAGTAAGGAGGTCATGGCGGAAAGGGAATGGTAATCGGAATTGAAATGGGTGGCCGGCGGGTGGTCCCGCTTCTTTTTCCCTGTCGGTCGGAGCGTCGGTGCTCGGCAAAGAGGTCTCCCGATACAACCCGGGTCCTACTGGTGTACAAGATGTCACACCGGGATCGCAGAATACAGTAGGTAACCCCATCAGACTCGCAGGTGAAGTGTAGCTTCAACTTTAAGGTCTGTTTGGAACCCTTCATGGCAGTGGGGGAGGAGGGGTAGGGACCTGGGCTTCTGCCCGCTGCACTCTCGAACTTCTGGAATGCTACTACTGCCATCTACAGGGAAGATTGATACAAAATAATTATTCAGCTTTCTGCCATTTCCTTTTTGCCCTGTTGCTATCCTTGGTCTACGAACTCCAGCTCTCGTCCCACCCAAACTCAGCTGCATTTAACCAATCTATACCAAATGCCATGTGTTATACTTCCAAGAAATCTCCCCTCGGTCTTCTGCGATCCAAGAAATTAAGTCCGCACTAACTCCGATTCTTTGTGTTAAAGAGGTCACCCAGTCTCGGCGACATCATTTTGGAAAAAAAAAATGTCTGAAATGCTTCATCGTTGCTTGTCCGTCTCGCTTTCCACTGCACCCCCGGGCTCAGCGTCATCCGCACATTTGCCGATCCGGTTGATAGAGATGACCATTAACAACGAAGCCTAGAACTGCACTGCAGTTCTGGCACTGCACTCGCCACAGGCGGAGAGGAAACCGTCTGGCTTTTTTTTCCCCACAATGCCAATATCTAATCGAATTTACTGCCTCGTCTTGAATGCCGAGCGAACTGAAAGTTTTTAATCGACTTCCCTTGGGACACCTCGTCAAACGCCTTGCTGAGGTCCACCTTGAATGTCCATGACCTTGCTTTCATCAACGCCACAGGATTAGTTCGTCATGACCTATCACGCACAAACCCGTGCTGACTATCCCTAATCAGTCCAGGTCTATACTTAAGCTCTGATAACTTGTCCCTAAGAATACGTTCCAATAACATTCCCAGTATTGATTTCAGACTCACCCGACTATAATCTCCGAATTTATTTTTCGAGCCTTTTTAAATAGCCTCCTACCTGCCGGCATGAACATCCAAATCAGACTTCTGATACCCCTGGCCCCCACCCTCACCCCCATCCCTATCTATTATTTTAGTCTGGTTCTCTTTCTCTCTTCCCCTCACTATAATCTCCCCCCAGCCCTACCTTTCTCTTATTTCCCATAATTCTCCACCTTCCCCCCCCAGCCCATTTCTCTCCGGCCTACCACCTCCCAGCTCTCTACTTCATCCCTCCCCCCCAACTTCTTATCCCCTCCTCGACCATCCCCTGCTACTTCACTCCTGATGAAGGGTTTCAGCCCAAAACGTCAATAACCTCCTCCCATAGATACTGTCTGGCCCGCTGAGTTCTGCCAGCATGTTGCGTTTTTATTTATTTCCGGCATCTGCGGATTCACTCGGGTTGCCTTTCAATATTACATCTGTTTGTTGGTGGGGAAAATAAGTATGTGAACCTTTCCCTTCAGTAATTGCTGTGTCCCCGTTGTAGAGCGATGGCTTCAACCAGCTGTTCCCCGCAACTCTGGATCAGTCCTGACTCGGAGGATGCCGAGGCTATTCGGCCTCACAGAGCAGCTTGAACTCTGGGAAGTTGGCGGACTTTCTTGCATGAACTGCTTGTTCGGGTCCTTCCACTGCATTTCTATAGGATTAAGTTCCTGAGTTTGACTTGGCCATTCCATGACATAATCGTTTTTCTTCTTTTTAAACCATTGTGTTGTTGATTGACTCTTCTCTTTACATTATCCAATTGCTATTAAGCTTCTGATGATGCACGGCCATCCTGACATTCCCCTGTAAAATATCCTGATAGAAGTTTGAATTCGTAGCTCTATCGAACATTGCAAACTGTCCGGGCACTGAGGCAGCAACGCAACACAAAACATGCTGTTCCTTCCACCGTGCTTCACAGCTGGGATGAGGTTTTGGTGCTGACGTGCAGTGCCTAACAATGTGCATTCTGCAGGAAAATTCTTCTTTTGTCTCATCTTTCACAGAATATTGTCCCAGAAGCGTTGTAGAACATCTCGGTGGATTTTTGCAAACCTGGCAGAGTCGTGGTTTCTCGTGCCCCACAAATGACTAGGAGACGCAGAAGATTCTTCAGGAAGGGTTAAACCCTAATTTGCAAATCAAAGCTGAGACAGTCATTGAGCTGGTCGCTGATTGCCCACCGATCTTTGGACATAGCATGTTTTATAGCAATCTCCTGGTTTAGTTGCATTAGCATATCCAATCGGTCTACAGTTGAGTACCACACGTACATCCGCCACTATTGTTTCTACCCATTGACTTAATCATGTTCTAATCTACATCTCTTAGCTACCTTGTCTTCTACATTCTTAATATTTCATTCTCCTGCTAAATTGGGTACATGCATAGCAAATATAGCAAACTCAGATTACATAATTTACACCTCTTAGCTTCTTCTAGCACACCATTGTCTTCTACATTCCTAGGATTTCATTTTGGATACATGCATAGCAAGCTGACTACATAGTTTTGTTTACACTGCAAAAAAAAAGCAACTTTTATACTCCAATAGCAGCAACGTTTCTATTTTTCGGAGAGTAGCGGTTTGCCCCGGGGTGTCCTTTCATGAACGCCATTTTTTTCAGTGTATTTTTGTTATTGAACACACGATCAGAGTCTTTGAATTCTAGATGTTTCTGCAGGTTTTCCGCTGTTGCCCTGGGGCTCCTTTGCACCTCTCGAAATATTGAACTTTGTGATCTTTGCAGGATGCCCACTCCACGTAGCTGTCAATACTGATTTTCCTGCATTTTAGACAATATCTCTTACTGTGGATGGACGAACATTCAAATCTTAGAAATACCTCCGTAGCCGCTTTCAGCTTCATGCCTGTCTGCTATTCTTTAAACGTCCTCTGCGAGGAGTTTTGATTGAAGCTTGGGTCACATAAAGAATATTTCATGAAAACAGACTTTGTGTGCCCCGTTATTGTGTGCCACAATCCACACCTGCGATATCATCTCGTTTACTGGAACAGCAGACTCCATAGAGATTTTGTAGACTGCGTTACCCCAGAGGTTCACGTATTCTGTCTGCACACAATATTTGGATCAGTTTTGTCAATAAGTACAATGTTGTGGAATTTATTTAATTGGGTACTCTTTATCCAGTTTTCGGACACCTGAAAATCTGATCATGTTGCAGATCATATTTATGCAGATTAAGAAAATGGACAAAGAACCGCTGAGCTTTAGAAGTTTCAGAAAGGACAGGGAGGGATACAAAAGAGGTGTGTGGGGGGGGGGGTGACACTTTTAACCATGGACAGAATGGAGCTGCAGAAAAGGAGGAAGTAATGGAAGGATTTTCTAGTGAGTCATTGTGGTTGGAAGTCAGAAAGAGGAAAGGGGGAAATAATACTATTAGCTGTTTTTTTAATAGACCCTCCAATAGTAACAGAGACATCAAGGAGCAGATAAGGAGGCGGATTCTGGAACGGTTCAAAAATAATGGGGTCCTTGTGATGGGCGATTTTAACTTTCCTAATACTGACGAGCATCCCCTTGGAGCAAAGGGGGTTAGTTGGGTTGGAGTTTATTAAGTGTGTTCAGGAGGGGGTCCTGACGTAATTTGCAGGTAAGCCAATGAGAGGAGAGTCTGTACTTGATCGTATATTGGGAAATGAACTCGGTCTGGTGTCAGATCTCACGGTGGGAGAGCATTTTGGAGTAAGTGATCACAACTGTACCTCCTTTACCATGGCGCTGAACTGAGATATGACGGACAATTTGGGAAAACATTTATCTGGGGTTGGGGGAAATATGATGCTATTAAGCAGGAAATCGGGAACATAAATTGGGATCAGAGAAACAAAGTGGCAAATGTTAAAGGAAACAATTCCATGGTGTTCTACATAGGGATTTTCCAAAGAAACAGGGAAAGGATTGTAGGGTAAAAGAATCATGGTGCAGGAATATTGTAGAAAATTTAGTTAGGAAGAAAAGAAAAGCTTATGAAAGGTCCAAGAAATTAGGTGCTGTTAGAGCTCTAGAAAATTCCAAGTGTTCCAGAAAGGAGCTCAATAATGGCATTGGAAAAGCTAAAAGGGACCAAGGGAATTCCTTGGAAAGTGTGATTAAGGAAAACCACAAGGCATTCTCCGAGTATATGAAGATCAAGAGGGTAAGAAAGTGTGAGGATACGACCAATCAGAATCGAGAGTGGAAGCATGAGCATGGGGCTGAAGGAGGTTGCGAGATGTGCTTAATGAATACTTCAATTTCGTTATTCACCAGTGAAAAGGACTTTCGCATTTGTGGGGATGGCTTATAATGGACAGAAAGCTTGAATGTGCAGACACTAGGAAGGAGGATGTGATGGATCTTTTGAAAGGTATTTCTTTTTTCCAAGAAAGATGGTAGATATAAACCCAGGAAATTATAGACCAATCAATCTTACTTCAGTGGTGGGAAAGTTGTAGAAGATCCTAAGAGGCCAGATTGGGGATAGTTAGCATGACTTTGTCAGGGGCAGGTCATGCCTTACGAGTCTTACTGAATAATTTGAGGATGTAACAAAAAACATCGATGAAGGTAAATCAAAAACAAAAAAACACAAAATGCTGGCAGAACTCAGCAGGCCAGACAGCAGCTGTGGGAGGAGGTAATAACGACGTTTCGGGCCGAAACCCTTCGTCAGGAGAGATGAAGGTGGATCAGTGGATGTATTGTATTTGGATTTCAGTAAGGCATTTGATAAAGTTCACATGCGAAGCTCATTCAGAAGGTAATGAGGCATAGGATCCGCGGAGATTACACTTTGTGGCTCCAGAATTGATCTTCTTTCCACCCCCCCCCCCCCACCACACCAGAATGCAAAGGTTGGTTATGGATGGTTCGTGGTCTGCATGGAGGACTGTTACCAGAGGAGCTATTAATGTGCTGTAGATTTCTATGTTTTGTGAAATAGTGTTAGGACGTGTCAGGTCATGCACTGTAGTCAGAGACATAAACGTGAGGAGTATTTTCTAAATTCGTTTTCCCAAACTTGCCTTCATGCCATGACCCACACATTCATCATGGCTTATCTACTTTCTTCTCAGCCCCAATCTCCTGTGCTCGCATCACAAACTTTCATGTTCTGATCTATCAAGACGCTCTCAAATACTGCCTTAAATATACCCTGTGACCTGGCCTCCGAATTGCCCGGGGCACTGAATTCCACAGATTATCTCTCTGGTTAATGAATTTTCTCCTCGTCAAGGTTCTAGACAGACCTCCCTCTGTCCTGGGCTTCCCCCACCATAGAAATCGTGCTATCCACATCCACTCTGTCTGGACCTCTCACCGTTCAATAGGTTTCAATGAGACCCACTCGCCCCCACCCCCCGCTTTTTAAATTCCGGTTGAGTAAAGGCCCAGAGCTCTCAATTGCTCCTCATGTGGTGGTACTGCAATTGACAGAATAATTCTCATGAGCTTCCTTTGAACTCCTCCTGACATCTGCTCATCCTTTCTTAGATAAGCTGCCAAAATCTCTTCCTAGTACTCCAGGTGAGGCCTTACTGGTGCTTTATAAAGACTCGACATTAAACTTTTGCGTTCATATTACTGTACTGCAATCTCAAAACGAGTGCAAACATTGCATTTGCCTTCCTCACCACTGAGTCAACCTGCAAGTTAATATTTAGGATATTCTATATGAAGACTCCAAAGTCATCTTGTACCTCGCAAGTTTGAGTTGTCTCTCTCTTTAGAATTGTGATCTCCCCACCTGGGTTATACCATTTCTCCCTGGATAATGGTGTTGGTCGTGGCATAAAAAGTTTGGGAACACTATTCAGAAAATGCACTAATGCATTACGCCTTTATGTCTTTGACCAAACTGCATGACCCTACATGTACTGATAATTTACCCGACCATCTGACGCTTCTTCAACACTACGGGTCCCTCCACGTATCATGGCCACAGAGCCATAAATTCATTCATCCAAATCATTTTGATTATAACATAAAAGAAACCATCCCACCATAGAAATAATGCTATCCACATCCACTCTATCTCAATTTTTAACAGCTTTCAATGCGATCCGCTCACCCCACCCACCTGTGTTTTCTAAACTTCAGTGAGTACAGGCCCAGAGCTCTCAATCCCCCTCATGTGGTGACACTACCATTGACAGAATAAATCTCATGAGCCTCCTTTGAACTTTTTCCGATGTCAGCACCTCCTTTCTTCAACAAGGTGCCCAAATCTCTTCCTAGTACTCCAAGTGAGGCCTTACTGGTTTATTTTGCGTTCATATTACTGTACTGCTATCTCGAAATGAGTGCAAGCATTGGATTTGCCTTCCTCACCTCTGAGTCAACCTGCAAGTTAATAGTTATGATATTCTGTACGAAGATCTCAAAGTCATCTTGTACCTCACATGTCTGAGTTCTCTCTCTATTTAGAATAGCGATTTCCCCAGCCGGGTGAGACCTTTTGCCACCTCGATAATGGTGTTGGTCATGGCATAAGGAGTTTGGGAACACTGATTCAGAAAGTACACTACGCCTTTACATCTTCGACCAAAACGCATGACCCGGCAGGTCCTGATAATTTATCCAACTATCTGGCACTTCATCAACATTACCTACCCCTCCACGTATCATGGCCACAGAGCCATAAATTCCTTCATACAAATCATTTCGATATAACGTAAAAGAAACAGTCCCAACAGAGGCCCCTGTGGAAGGTCACTATTGACCGGCAGCCAACCAGAAAAGGTTTATGCTTTGCTCCAACTCTTTGTATCTTCCCGATTGTCCAACGCACTATCCAAGATAATAGCTCTCCTGTAATATCTTGGACTCTTGTTGAGCAGCCTCACGTGTAATATCTTGTCAAAGGTCTTCTGGATATCCAAGTACACAACATCCACCAATTCTCTTCTGTGCACTGTTCTGGTTATTTCTTCAAGAAAAAAAATCCAATAGATTTATCAGGTGAGATATTCCCATACGGAAACCATGCCAACTCCGGCCTTTTTATCATGTGCCCTTAAACAGCTCAACACCAGTTCCTCAACAATCGACTCCAATATCTTCCTAATCGCTGACATCAGGCTAATTGACCTATAATTCCCTGTTTTCTGCCTCTATCTCTTCTTGAAGATCAGATTGATGTTTTCCAATCTTCCTAAGCCATGGTAGAATTTTTTTTTGGAGGATAACTAATGCTTCCGCAATCTGTTGACCGATTTTATCAGAGCCCTGTGTTGTAGACCAGCTGGTCCCGGTGACTATCTACCTGCAGATCCTGCTGTTTCCCAATCAGTAACTCTCCAATTGGTAACTTCAGTCACTTCTGCTCCCTGACCCTCGCAACATCTGACATACTGTTAGCTGCAACAGTGACGACTGATGCAAAACATTATTCAGCTCATATATCATTTTCTCATCGTCTATCCTTTTCTGCAACATCGTTTTCCACCGGTGTGATATCAACATTCGCCTCTCCTTCATTTTTCATGTTATTGGCTAACTTTCTCCCACTTTATACCTTTTATTTGCCATTTTCCATTGGCTTTTGGCTTCCCAATACTCTAACCTCTTTCAAATATCTGCTATATAGTAGGCTCTCTCTTTGGCTTTTACGTTGGCTTCGATTTCCTTCATCAGCCACGGTTGTGTCATTCTGACTTTAGAATACTTCTTCTTTGAATGTATCTATCCTGTGCTTTTGGAATTGTTCACAGGAATTCCAGCCATTACTGCTCTGAAGTGACCCCTGCTGGTATATCACTAGAAGCAAGTTTGGCCAGTTATATTCACATGCATCAGTAGTAACTCCCTGTACCCCTCTGTAATACTGATACATCTGACTGTAGCTCTCAGCTCTCAAACTGCAGGATGAATTCTGTCATATTATGATCACCATAGCCCTAAGGGTTCTTGTACATTAAGCTCTCATCCATTCTCATTGTTCGCACAACACCAAATCCGGAATAGCTTATCCGCTTGTGGGCTCAACCTCGAGCTACTGTATAAAGTAGATAGTATGCACTCCACAATTTCCGTCTCTTCGGAATCCAACACCGTTGACTTACCCTCTCTACCTGCATGCAGAATCCCCCATGACTATTGCCTGCCATTGTCCTTTTGACATACCTTCTCTATCTCCTATTGTGATTTGCAGTGCATATCTTTGACAGTGTTCGAATGTCTGCAAATAACTACTATCAGGATTTTTTCCCCCATTGCAGTTTCTTATCTCCATCCACAAGGATGATTCACCAGACGATATTATGTCACATCTTTCTGAGGATACGATTCTTTTTTTCCCCAACAGAGCCACAGCAAGACTACTTGCTGTGCAATTCCTGCATGTGCAGCTTCTCGCAACCTTCTTTCAGCCACATCTGAGTTGCGTCCACAAGGTCGAACCTGTCAATCGGTAATCGCACTGCAAGGTAATCTATATTATTCCGTATATTCTGTCCATTCACATATCTTCCTCCCTGTATTCATCTATCATCTCAATTTTGTCCCGCTTTTGCATGGCATTTATTCATGTTGACTGCAAGATTGTGCTGTCATCAGCTTGTCCTTCCCAGCAGTGTCACTGCAAGTTGCCTCCAAGGATACTGGTCTGCTTCGGATTCAGCTGTAACCCATCTGTGCTGTCTTTACGACAGTTATTTACTTTATAATATTTTCGCTTAGTAATTCATTCAATAGTATTTTCTAGTTAGAATTAGAAGTGTTTAAAGTATATTCATTGCATGTAAAATATATCGGCATGCGATGACGTCACATCCGGTTTCGCCGCGTCTTGTGGGAAAACACCGGTTTGAAATTAGCGCGAGGGTGGGGGCTTTCCACGAGGCTCACCTGAGCAGAAGTAGTTTGCAGGCATGAGAAATCACAGTGAGAGCAACGCTGTAAGTTAATAGATAATCGATATATTGAACTAAGATGTTAATGCCGATCCTGTTAGAAGTAACGACGGTAGATAATGTTTATGCTTTCGTTAGTTAAAGAGTCGCGGATAGTTTGCATGGAAGTGTATTTAAAGTAGTCAATGGAGCAGGTAAACTCTCCCTGTATACTGCACCTTAGTGTAATGTAGTTATAGTCACCTTTGCAAGTATTTACACTTGAAATGTGATATTAAGGAAGGAACAAATACTGTATCAATCTTGTATTGTTTTATCAACAGTTTTCACCATATGTTAATGTGAAGAGTGAACAGTAAATGGTTAATCTTACTGCGATCTGGTTTTCATTGGCTGTGGTTTATCCGGACGTTAAATTCGGCGTTCGTTACACCCGAAGGAGAGCGTTACACCATCATTCTTTGTACAGGAGTTACCTTCTTGAGAAGACATCCCAATATTCCAGAAATCTGACCCCTTGCAACAGATGCTCAGCCACGCATTTCTCTGCCAACTGCTCCAATTCGTACCTTCACTGGCGCACAGTACATGCAGAGGGCCGGATGACACTACCCTAGCGGTCCTGTTTTTCGCCTTTTACCTAACTCCCTAAAATGTCCCTTCAGGACTTCCTCTTCTGTCCTACCTATGTCATTGGTGCCAACATATACGAAGACATCTGGCTACTTACCCGACCCATTTGAGAATGTGGTGGCCCCGATCTGAGACACCCCTGACCCTGGCACCCGGGAGAGAACATGCCATCCGTTTGTCTCTATCGCTTAGGCAGAAACCATGGAGTCTCCTATCAAAACCTGGTCCTCTTCACCACGCCTCTCTTCTCAACCGATGAGCATGGATCGTGTGGATATTCTGACCCATTGCGTTAGTTCCTCAGCCGCGCATTTCTCTGCCAACTGCTCCAATTCGTACCTTCACTGACGCACAGTACATGCAGAGGGCCGGATGACACTACTGTCATTGGCGCCAACATGTACGAAGACATCTGGCTACTTACCAGCCATCCTCTCTCACCTCCGTCCCCCCTCCTCACTTTCTTTCCTCTTTCCTGCCGCCACTGTCTCACCCTCTCCTGCCTCTCTATTTCCCTCCCTCCTTCGTCACTCTCCCTCCTTCCTTTCCCCTCCACAAGATCTACAGGAGGTTCTGCAGTATCCATCATCAAAGATTAGCGCTGTGCAGGTTGATTCTGTGGTTAAGAAGGATTGCGGTGCATTGGCCTTCATCAATCGTGAGTGTCAGTGTTCACACTGGGGGAGATACTGCTTCAGTGTCAGGGCCACAGGGATATAGTGTATGCAGGTGTGCAAAGCAGGTTTGTCGGTATTCGGCTGGACATTTGATCCGGTGAGACACGTTCCCATGACTCTGCATTTCCCGTTACTGTGATACGTCAGATTTTTGGCCCTCACTCTCAAACTCCAGGATGAATTCGATTATAGCATTATATCTGTTGTGTGTGTTTTGTCTGTGCGTGTGTGTTGTCTGAGTGTCAGCGTGTATATGTTGGTGAGAGAGATAGAGATAAATAGATACACAGCGAGAGCGAGATCACAGCCCAGATCCCGATGCAATACCATTAGGCAAGTTCCCTCAGTCAGAAGAAGTCACCATTGTGTGTGTGTGTGTGTGGTGGATCACAGAAGTTTTACCTTCTGAAAGAGTTAATCAGAAGGAAAGTTGTCAAAACGCATGACTAATATTCGTGCAAAACAATTGCCCTGCATCCATCTCCACCTTCGTCATATCCTCGATAAACTCAATCAACTTCGTCAGACCTGATCTTCTCGCGCAAAGCAACGATGACTGTCCGTAATTAGGACGTCCTTTTCCAGATGATCAGGTTTCCTGTCCCTCACGCACCTCTCCAAGAGCGACCCGACCACTGACTTTCAGCAGAAGTGGTGGATGCGGTTTTGATTTTAGAAATAAGAGAAATTTAGCAGCGGAATATGAACCAATCTTATGGGTACAGGTCGATGGGAGAAGGCCGAATAATAGCTGTGCACGGAGCAGGTGGCGGGCGGGCTTCTTTCCGTGCTGTAGTGCTCTTGGACAGCGCGATTCGTTGAGGTAATGTGCAATTTAATCGAGACAATGAAATGCATAGCTCTTTGAGGTTTCCCATATTCAAAGGTACATTTAATGTCAGAGAAATGCATACAAGATACTTCGTGAAACTCCTTTTCTTCACAAACATCCACGAAAACAGAGGAGCGCCCCAAAGAATGAATGAACCCCAAAGCCCCCCTCCAAAGCATAAGCACCAGCAAAGCAACGATACCCCATCCCCCACCAGTAACGAAAAAGCAACGGTGACCCCCACCGAGCACTCAAGCCCGCAGCAAAGCATCAATAAAGACACAGACTTGCAGTACCCCAAAGACTACTCATTCACCCGGCAATTCGGAAGGCCACCGGTTCCTTCTGTCCCTAATAAGGGAAAATAGATGTGTCCCTGTTTCCTCAAAGGCCGAAGAATGTACTACCAAACTCTCATCTTGCTTCCTCTACATATTTCCGTAGAAAGGAGAAGGTGAATACACTATTGAAAAGAAAAACAAAAACACGCGTAGGAAATCTTAAGAAGAAACAAAGGGAAATCCGTAATCGGTCATCGCCAGAGGAGAGTTGAAACAGAGCCAACGACTACCGAGTCACTGATCACTGGAAGTAGTTGCAAGTGTAGCAGTGGGGATTGCTAAAAATCATCGGAAGTTACATTAATTCCACAGTAGTCTCGCATCAATCCACTGAGGAAATCTTTTTTTGCCGCTGGAGGGAGGGGGGATTGTTGCTTGCTGCCGCTTACATGCTGAAGGGAGGGGAGCTGGGGGTGGGGGTGGATTTTGAGGTTCGAGCATTTAACTGTCATTCATTCTTTGTTCCTCTGTTTTCGTGGATGCTTGCGAGGAAAACGCATTCCAGGATGCGTTTGGGATATATTTCTCCGAAATTAAACGTAACTCTGAAACCTCGGGGTGTAGTCCATCTCGTCCAGCAGACTGATTTGCAATGTCTTCAGGCCTTCCAGCTTCCCAAACACCTTCTCCTCGGTCATAACTCTCCTGCTCCCGAAGCTCTCGAATTCCTAGCAAAGGGCTTGTGTCTTCCGCAATGTAGTCTGCCGCAAAATACTTAGTAGATTCGTCTGCTAGTTTGTCCCCCATTAGAACCCCTTCCAGCAGTCTGATATTCACCCTCACTGCTCCTTTACTCTTATACACCTCTTCATATGACGACGTTATACATATACACACTCACAATGATGGAGGAACTGAGCAGATGAAGCAGGACCTAGTGAAAAGAGAAAACATAGAAAATCGAAATTTACAGCACATTACAGGTCCGTCCGTCTACAGTCTAGTACGGACCATGTAACCTACTGCTGAGTACCTGACTTGAATTTCGCTCCCGCATAGCCCTTTATTTTTCTAAGCTCTGTGGAGCTAGATAAGAGGGTCTTAAAAGACCCTTTTGTATCCGCTTCCACCGCCTCCGCCGGAAGTGCATTCCACGCACCCACCACTCTCTGTGTGATAAACTATGCCCCCTCCTGTTAACCATTTCAGCCCTGGGGGGGGAAAAAAGCCTCTGACCATCCACACGATCGATGTCCCTCATCCTCTTATACACCTCTGTCAGCTCACCTCTCATCCTCCGTCGCCCCAAGGAGCAAAGGCCGAGTATTCTTAACCTCTTCTCATATGCAATGCCCTCCAATCCGGGCAACATCCTTGTAAATGCCCTCTGCACTCTCTCTGGATTATCCACATCCTTCCTGAAGCGAGGTGACCGGTACTCCAGGCGGGGTCTGTCCAAGATCTTACACAGCCGTTCCATTACCTCCTGGCTCTTGAAATGAATGCCGTCACTTCTTAACAACACTGTCAACCAGCGCAGCAGCTTTGAGTGTCCGATCGACACGGACCCCAAGATCTCTCACGTTCTCAACCCCCGCCAAGTGTCTTCCCATTTATATTCTATTCCGTCTCCAAATTTGCCCTCCCGAAATGAGCCACTTCACACTTACCCGCGTTGAACTCCACCTGCTACTTCTCAGCCCAGTTTTGCATCCTGTCGATGTCCGGATGGAATCTCTGACAACTCCCCAGACTATCCACAGCACCCCCAACCTTTGTGTCACCAGCGAACTTACTAACCCATCCCTTCCACTTCCTCATCCAGGTCATTTATAGAAATCACGAAGAGGAGGGAAAATCAGTCCCTTCGTCGGGACTGCAAAGGAAGGGAGAATATTGCAGACTAAAAAGTGCAGGAAGAGGAAGGAAGACTGGCACCTCAGTCAGGGCTGGAATCTGACCTCCCGGTGATGCCACACTTCTCCTGAGAATCTGCTGGTGTCGAGAATCCCGTCCGGTACTCCGGCTGCAGCCTCCTCTACATGAGACCCACCACAGATTGGGGGTCGCTTCGTCAAGCAGTTCAACACCATCCGACACAAGCACAATTCCCCAGCAGGCAGACAGTTTAATTCGGTGGCAAGCGAGAGACACTCTGCAGATGCTGGAAATCAAAACAACACACACAAGTGCTGAGGGACTCAGCAGGCCAGGCAGCATCGATGGAAAAGAGTAAACAACCGACGTTTCGGGCACAAACGTTTCAGAGCCCCTGCCCGGCCTGCTGAGTTCATCCAGAATCTTGTGTGCGCTATTTTACTTCCGACATCCATTCCAGACCGTGGCTTCCTTTCGAGCCAAGATGCGGCCACCCTCACGGTGGAGCAGCAACACCCTATATTCTCTTTGGGTGGTATCAAACCTGGTGATTGATTTCTGCTTTGTCCCCCGATTCGGGTCACGTGCAGCCATGGCCACACGTGGTGGCTGGTCGGCCGAGGAACTTGTGCATATCACAGGTCCTGGTTACGCGACTACTGACGCCAAGCAGACAATCTCTGAAGAGCATTGGAAATGGTTCGGGGGAGTGGGGGTGGGTGGATCACCCATCCTGTAAACACACTTCCCAGAAGGCAGCAATGGCAAAACTGTTCGGGGGTAAAAAAATTGTCAAGAACACTGATGGTCATGGAAAGACCATAATCGTCCACGTCATACAACACGGCACGTGATGAATGAACGATTTGCTCCCCCAAAACAACATATTTCATGATATGAGCCTCAGCTCTAATCGCCATTGACACTCCCCATCAGTTGGTTTGAAATTACGAAACCACATTAAAATAATAGATTCGCAAAAGTTATGCACTTCACACTGACAAGTCTTCCCCTATCCAGAGGACCCATCTGAATTCCACCATCTCTCAATCTTCTCCTCTGTGACTATTTTCATCATCTCCGACCTCAGCTGGTCAGGCCTCACCTCCCAGGTCCTGTCTCCTCTCGCCCCTCCTTCTCGACTATTTATACTGGTTACCTCACGCATCTGCTATCCAGGTCCGGATACAGGATTTGATCTGAAACATTGACTGGATCTTTGACTTTGTAAATGCTGGAGAGGATTCCACAAGCACGATGAATAGGGACATCGGCAACTGTTATAGAAGTTACAAGTAAGTTTATAGGCCCTAATCAGAAACAAAGGAAGTTGCGCAATCAACAGGCAATGCACTTTTATGTGAAACTTATCGCATTTTATTGGGTTAGCAAGATGAATATAGTAAAAATATATACAAAAAGACACAGTGAACTATCATTGTATCACCAGAGGCTTTTCTTTATACAAGGCAACCGTTAATCCCCAAGCAGCTGGTCCACAGCATTTGCACCATCACCATCCAGATTCCTGCAGCAGCCGCGGCAGTTCCTGTCCGATATGTTTGAACAGATTCTGCCACAGACTGTAAAATAAAGTGAGATTAGACATTAATGCCTGCTCTATCACATAACACAGAGCAGCACAAACACGTTACGTTTTCTCGGAAATCAGGGGTACGATGTAACAGCCCGATTAATAAGAATAGGCTCGATGCTAAGTGACGTCATATCGGTTGGAGCTGCTCACAAATCCACATCACTGACTGCTTCACATACCACCAGCACTCACTCAGTAGACTCCGCCTACTGTCTATGGAGTGACACGCAAATTTGCGTGGCTGCAATTAATTCTTCCTATTCCCCAGTTTAAACTTCGAGTTTTTAACTTTCATTTGTCGGATCTTACAGGGGAATAGTTGTTACTGTGTCACAATCTTTAAGAAGTGGAAAGCAGCTTCCTGAGTCCTGCAATGGAAAGGAGAAAAAGTCTGAGGAAACACCAGCTTGGGTTGAGCGATTAGAAAATTCGCTGGTGAGGCTTGATAAGAAGATAGACAACAACACGGTAAAACTTGATGCTACCTCTTCTGAGATGAAGTCATTAAGACAGAGTTTCCAATTTGTGCAGGGAAACATTATCTCCCTCAATTCTGAACTACAGGAGGCGAAGCGGCAAATTGCGGAAAAGTCAGCGCGTTTGGAGAAGTCACAAAAGAAGATCGTCGATTTGGAAGCCAGATCTTGTCGGAATAATATTCGAATTGTTGGATTGTAGGAAGGATCTGAGACTGGAGATTTATTAGACTATTTTGCTAACCTGTTCCAATCTCTGTTTCCGGATATCTTATCTCAACCTCCTGACATTGAAAGAGCGCATAGAATTTTTACTGTGATACCTTGCCAAGGCAGGCCAAGGTCAGTTTTGGTCTCCTTTCTTCATTTTAAAGTTAAGGACCGAATCATAAAATATGCAAGGAAACAATTTTTTTTTTAAATTTAAAGGTTCCGAGCTTCGTTTTTATGAAGATTATCCACGGGAGGTTATGGCTTTATGGTCTAAATTCATTCCAACCATGAAGATAGCCTATGTTAAGGGATTATTCCCATCACTTCAATATCCAGCCCGATTAAAATTATTTCCCAAAGATTTGACTCCACGTGTTTTTCTGGACCCCAAACAGGTGTTGGACTATGTTAACTCTACTCTGGCTGTAGCCAAGGTTTGAATGGTTTTAGGTCTGCTGAATAATTGTTCTTTCAGAAAGAAGATAAGCTTTGAATATTTTTGATTTGCTTAAGATGTCCTTTGATTAATCGATCATTTAAAGAAGATGTGAACCTGTGGATGTGAATGATGAATGAATTTTTGAAATCTGTTTTATTATTTGTTTTATTCTTCCTTTTTTATTAATTAAGCAATAGCTTCTATAGTTCATAAGGGTTTTTTTTTTACTTATATATATAGTTGGGAGGGCTTAGTCGATAGATAATTAGTTTTTTCATTGGGCGTGTCAGTTAAATGGAAAATGGTGCTGATTTTTCTTCACTAGAGATTACATAGGTATTTTTCTTTGTTTAATTTTTAGCTTTGGCATCCTTGGAGATTCTTTTGCATTCCCCAGTGTGTTTTTAAGGATTAAGTATAAACACTTTTTTCTCTGAACTTTTATGTTGGATATGTGGAACTAGATGTTGTAGAGAAAAACGGAACTGTGCTGGCCTTTTGGCCTATATTGTTCTGCCTATCTTTCAATTTACTTCATGATGAATTTAATGCTTCTATCCTGTAGAGAATTCTATTCATATTTCACTATGAGCCTATTTAGGAGCTTCTTGAATGTCCTTGTTGTGTCTGCCTCTATGATTGCCCATGGTAGATCTTTCCACGTACCCACTGGTCTGTGAAAAAAATATCTCGGAGATCCCTATACTTTCTTCTGATCACTGTAAAATTGTGTCCTCTTGTATTAACCATTTCAACTGGGACTCTGGTCCGTCTTAATGATTACCCAGCATCACCAGTGTCCATTGTTTCAGTGCAATAATACTCTGTAATGTAATGGAAGGCATTAAAGTAAATTGATTTTTAAATTGCATATATATTAATTAGAAGTAAGGCCTCTAAGTGGGTAGAAGAACCAATTAACATGACTTGATATGTTGCTATGTTGCTTTGTAGTGTTAGGCTTTTTATACTTAGCAAAAATTTTTTTCCTTTGGAAGGCTTATTTTAGGGCCGTATGTTGTCTTTTTTTGTAACTGGGGGGAGGAATTAAGGAAAGCTTTTTAAAAGCACTATTATAAAATGGGCAGCTCGCGGAGTCTCTCTCTTTTTTTATTCTATGGGGAGGCATTTTGGCTTTTTCTGCCGAATTTCGGGCTTTTTGGGGTGTTGGGAGGATTGGGCTTAGTTTTGATTTACAGGATCAATTGTAAGATTAATTTTAGTTCTTTTTTTGGTCTTTTTTCCCATTACAGAGTTACAGAGCATGCATATTTTGTGTATGGTTGTACTTATCACTGCCAATTTTGGTTAGACTGCGCTGGTATGCGTTCATTTGTATGTTAAGTAAAATAAATTTTTGTAATGGCAATTAAACAGATAAACGTTACAAGTTGGAATGTACATGGTTGGAATCATCCTATTAAGGGAAAGAGCACTTTTTAAATCATTAATCGATTCCAACCCGATATAATTTCTGTTCAAGAAACACATAAAAATGGGCGATCAAAATAGATATTTTTAAATGTGGAAGGGCCTTCAATTTCACGCTACTTGTCAAAATAAAACAAAGGGAGTATCTATTTTTATTAAATCTAATACTTTATTTATCCAAAAAGATATTGTATCAGATATTAATGGTAGATTTTTAATTGTTAAAGGAACAATTTGTAATAGAAAAATTGTTCTGGTTAACCTATCTGGACCTAATGTAGATGACCCTTCCTTTTATAAAAATGTATTTGCTGTATTACTGAACTTAAATGAATATATGTTGTTAATGGGTGATGGTTTTATCTGTTGTTTAAATCCTTTGATTGACAAGAGTTCAACCAATCAGCAGCTTCCAAATTGTTCTGCATCACTTATTAACTATTTTCTAATTGATTTTGGGCTGGTTGAAATTTGGAGATATTTACATCCTAATGATAGAGATTAATTTTTTTTCACATGTTCGCAAAAAGTATTCGAGAATCGATTACTTCATACTGTATCCCTGATTTTTTGTCCAAGGTCCAGAAATGTGAATATGATCCTATAGTTTTTTCGAAATATGCGCCTTTAAGTTTAGCTTTCGAATTGAATGATGTCGCTATTGCAAATTTGCCGTGGCATTTTCCAGAAAATTTATTACAAAGTCCGGACTTTGTCAAATTTATTGAGACTCAGATAAAAGGTTTTTTTCTTTTTAACAATACAGGAGATGTAACAAAATTGATTATATGGGACACATTTAAAGCATACTTGCGCAGTCAGATAATTTCCTATTCAGCTAAGCTTAACAAACAAACAAAAACAGAGTTAGATAAGATTTCCAAACAAATTAAAGACGGGTAATATTTATGCAATCTCTCCTAACATTGATTTATTTAAACAAAGAGTTGAACAATCACAATATAATTTATTATTAACACCCTATTGACAGTAATTTGCTAAAATTGAAAACTCAATTTTATGTGTTTGGAGGTAAAAATAATAAGCTATTAGTATCTCAATTAAAAGCAGCTAGAGCTAAAAGACATTTTTAAAATTCGTATGTGAGATGGTAGTTTAGCATGCAGTTATGAGGATATTAATAAAATATTTCAAGACTTTTATATGGAACTTTATAAATCTGTTTCCAGTTAATTCTTCCAAAATGAATGCCTTTTTACAAAAGATTGATTTTCCTCAAATTTCTGTTGAAGATCAACAAAATCTTGATGCTCCTATTACTGAAAGCAAAATTCAGAAGGCTATTTTTCCAATACAAACTTGTAAAGCTCCTGGACTGGATGGTTATTCTGTAGGATTTTTTAAAAAATTGAAAAATTGCTCTCCTCATATATGTTGGAAAAGCTTAAAGATTCTTTTTTGATAGGAGCGTTACCTCCCACATTTTATGATGCTTCTATTTCTTTAATTCTTGAGAAAGATAAAGATTTTTCTGACTGTGCTTCATATAGACCCATTACATTATTAAATGTGAATGCTAAAATTCTCTCAAAAATAATGGCTAATTGGCTGGAAAACTATTAGTTAAAATTATTTCTCAAGATCAAACAGGTTTTGTAAAGGGCTGCTATTCCTCTGCTAATGTTCAGAGACTGTTAAATGTTATATATTCATCCTTTTCTAAGGCTCCCCAATGTGTCATCTCTCTTGATGCTGAAAAGGCATTTGACAGAGTTGAATGGAAATACTTATTTAATGTTTTCGAGAAATTCCACTTTGGTATTAATTTTAATAAGTGGATTAGAATAACATATAAAAGCCCTATTGCTACTGTTATTACTAATAATTGCTGATCTTGTATTTTGGCATTCACGGGGTACAAGACAAAGATGTCTGTTATTTAATTTGGTGCTGGGACCCTTGGCTATTGCACTTCATAAAGCTGAAGATATTCATGGAATTCTTATAAATGGGACTGTTCATAAGATCTCTCTTTATGCTGAATCTCTTAAATGATTCTGCTTCTATATATGATGACATTCCTTTTAGAATTACAAATTCATTTAAATATTTAGGTATTATTTATCACTAAAAATCATAAAGGTCATACAGATCTTTATACAGCTAATTTGGTTCCTTTAGTGGATTTTATGAAGCAATTATTTTGTAGATGGGATCCACTTACACTTTTGTTAGTTGGCCGAATTCATGCAGTTAAAATGATGATTTTACCAAAATATTTATATGTATTTCAAAATATCCCTTTCTTTTAACAAAGAAGTTCTTCGATTAGGTTGACTCCATTATTTCATCTGTTGTTTGGAATAATAAAAGACCAAGATTTGCTAAATACCATTTACAAAATTTTTTTAAAAAGATGGAGGTCTTGCTTTGTCTGTACAACTGGCCAAACTTACTAATCTAAATTTATATCCTGTGATTAAGCAGTCATTACAAATTTGGTTCCAGTTTTGTAATTTGTCTAATCTTAAAAAAATTAAATTTTTTAGTTTAATTTATCAAAATTATTTATTTAAACTTTCATTAAGTGATCCTACTTTTCTTCTTTGGAGGAATAAAGGGATTTATTCCTTCATGGATTTGTTCCAAGATGGCCGACTGATGTCTTTTGAGAAATTAGTAACTAAATACTCTCTCTCATATTCACATTTCCTGCAATATCTTCAGGTCAGACACTTCTTACAAAAATACTTAAGTAATTTTCCATATATACAGGATTCTGACCTGTTAGATATTATTTTAAAAATGAATCCCTTAGTGAAGGGTTTTATTGGTACAATAGCACAATTATCCTTCACTTAAGATTAAGCAAGTTTGGGAGAGAGAGCTTAAAATGACCCTTATAACAGAAGATTGGTTGGATTTTGAATTTGGTCAATTCATCTTCGATCTGTGTCAATCATTCTTCAATACAATTTAAAATTGTACATCTTTACTATCTGACAAAGGAGAGACTGTCTAAAATGTTTCCTCATGTTGATAGTCAGTGTGACAGATGTAAAACCGAGACAGCCACATTGACACATATGCTTTGGTTATGTTCAGTATTGAAACATTTTTGGAAGTCTATTTTCTCTGCAATTTCTAAAGCTTTAAAAATTAATTTACAACCTAATAAATTGAGTTTTATTTGGTATAGTCCCTCAATATATCCATGGTATTTCTCCATCAGACCAATATGTAATTGCATTTGTTACATTATTGGCCAGAAGGGCTATTTTGTTGAAATGGAAAGATGCTTCTGTTCCTACTTTGATACAATGGCTTTCTCGGGTGATGTTATGTCTTAGTTTGGAGAAAATCAGAAGTTGAACTTTTGATCCTCAATTCGATTTTGAGAAAAGGTGGGGTTCATTCACCCGCTACTATCATCCGATTTGAGATAATTAATATTGTTTCCTTCCCATTTTCCTTTAAGTGGATTTGAGTTGACGGATTGATTTTTTTTTGGAAGCTTGTATCATGTATAGCTCCAGAGTTGTGCTCCCAGTGTTCTTTTTTTCATTTGTGTTTTTGTGTAGGTGTTTTTTTTTAGTTAGTAGGGGTTCTTTTTTCCCTTTTTCATTCAAAAAATGTTCTTAACACTTTATTTTCTTATTATTATTATTCATATATTGCTCAGCTTTGTTAATCAGTTATTTGCTAATTTAATTCTTTATTGTACAGAATGGCATATTGACAATGTATCTTGTGTTAATCTTCAATAAAAATTAATTAAAAAACATTTAAAATAAAAAACAAAAAACTCTACAACCCAGTCCATCGCAAGGAGAAGCCCTTTCCACCATTGAGCAGATCTACAAGGAGCTGCAACAAGAAAGAAGCATCTGTCCTCCAGGAGCCCACCATCCAAGCCATGCTCCCTTCTCACTGCCTCCATTGGGAGGGAGGTGCAGAAACCTGAGGTCCCACACCAGCAGATTCAGGAGCTGTTATCATCCTTCAACCATCAGGCTGCTGAGGCAGCAGAAAACTGCACTCGACTGAAAACTGAACTCATTCGTCAACCTGTGGACTCACTTTTTAAAGAAATACACAACTCATGTTCTCAATTTATTGTTGTTATTAATTTTCTTTCTCGGATCAAGCTGGTAAAACCAGAGGTACGGGCACAGCCAAGCACACTCATTTCTCAATTGCAAGAAACGTTCCGGCTACTCTAGTTTAATTGCGGCTTTCTGAAGATTTACATAGATAGTAGCGAATACTGTGTTGCCCAAACAGCCTAATGCTATTGCATTAGAGCATTTGAGAAAAGGCCCACGGTAGATATTACTATCAGGACAATGTATTCCCTGTTCATGTTCCAAAGTCTTTCAATTTCCTTTTTTAGTTCACCATATTTCTGGTGTCTTTCATTTGTTAATTTCTGTAAGTAATGTGTATTTGGAATGACTATTCTGATGAAGTAAGTTGTTCTTACCGTTTTCAGCATCATTATTTGTGCCTTTGCTTATTTGTTCACAAACTATCTAATTATCATTATTTAGGGTTTTATGCATTTGCATGGTTTGGCAACATTTGAACGCTTGTTGTTTGTCAGCCTTACTGTGTAGATTTTTTTTTATTTTACTCAACGATTCAATTGCTTTTACCTAGTTTTACTGAAAACGCCTGCACGAATGAATCTCGGGGTCTCATACAGCATGCCGCAGGTTCACGTCCTTCATTTTGCGATTGGTGCTGAGGTTGGACATCAGGTCCTCCGAGCCAGAGTCAGTCAGCCCAGTGCCGGCAAGTCTAATGGAGAGGAAGAGGGCAAGGGCAAATGAGAGGGAGGGGGAGAGGGATAAGGAGAGGGAGGGAGTGAGTGAGAGAAAGGGCAAAAGAGATGGTAGAGCAAGCATGGCAGATGGAGAAAAATAGACAGATTATGTGTAATTGCGAGCGTGTGTGAGAGAAAACATGAAAGTGGGGGAGAGCAAGCGGGCGTTGTAGAAGAAATAATAACATGTGCGTGTGTGTGTGTGAGAGAGAGAGAGGAGAGTGATAGACAGACAGAGAGAAGCAAGCAGGGTGGGGGTAGAAGAGGGCGGAGAGGGGGAGGGAAAAAGGGAGAGAGAGACTAATCAGAACAAGAGTTGCTCTTGCCAAGAGTCACAGTTTAACTCATGACTAAGTCCCCTTAATTTCACATATTCCTCCGCCTAGTATCAGTTTAGGTACACAGAATCTGTCAATGTATATAAGTAATCGCATTCACCACTCAGATCATTGTACACTGTGTTCTATAGGACTGATTTCATGCTTATATACAGTACTGTGCAACAGACCTGGGTGCAAATATAGGTATAGCTGGGGTTCTGATCTTTTTGCATGGTACTATATTTGTCAAAGTGGAGAACAGAATTCGAGATGGTAAAGGAAGTTGGGAATGATGAGGGTGGAGCGCCGTGAGAGGGGTGCAGGACAGTCGCCAGGGTCAGCGGGTTGGCGATGCACCCAGCCCTGAGATACTAGGCAAGGTTATTTGATTCCAGTCATCTGGTCTATTGATCATTCCGGGATATTTTCTGCTCCCTGTCCCTTCCGCCTTTCAGCCCACAATGCAGGTCCATATTAGATTCAGGTTTATCATCACTCACGTGTGTCAGTATTGTTTTCTTGGCAGCAGGACAGTGTAATACATAAAATTGTTACAGTAGTGTGCAAAATTCTTGGGTACCTTTGCTATAAATATGCGCGTAAGACTTTTACGCGGTACACTCTATGTATCATGTTTTATTCCATCGTGTTTATTTATTCTGAATTGAATCTGGAGTAACAATAGTTTTACTCTGCTTTATATTTGTTGCGGTAGGCAATCCTGGATCCTGACCCCAGAGTCGGTCTCCATTTTTAACACAATGAGTCACTGCATTGGAAAATGTGCTGCTGCTGTAATCTTAAAAGGCCCTGGAAAGACCGATGTCTCAGTGCCTGTCAAAGACTGGTACTCACCCCAGTTTCTCTATCTTGCAGTCTGGATGCTTCAGCGCCTCGTTCAGCACTTTCACCCCGGAATCTCCAAGATTATTGTCATTCAGGTACAGTCCCGTCAACGTGTCGCTTGTGACGAGCGCAGAGGCGAGATCCTCTGCGCAGGACGGTGTGAGACCATTGTTGTTCAGCCTGGGGATCAGAGAATCAGGCCCCAGAAACAAAATGAAAATTTGAAATACCGGTAAATCTGATGTAACACACTCCTTGGCCACTTTAATCGGTAGCTCCTGTTTTGTGAGATATTCACACCTGCCCTGTCTCCTGCCAACAGTCACTCCACGGCCACAGTCCCCTGGATCACCTTCCTACAGTACTCTGCTGTTTGGTCTGAACAACAATTCCTGACCATGCCTGCACATTCTTTTGCGCTTTGGGGTGCTGCCACATGATTGGCTAATTAGACATTTGCATTCACACCACCCAGCCGGTCAGTGGTGTAGTGAAATCAGCACCACACTTCCAGTCCAATGGTCCCCAGTTCGAATCCGGCCGGCGGTTTGCCAGCTTTCCATCCGTTAGTTAGCATCCGCCCGACAATACTTGCACCAAATAAAGTCTATTTACTGATTAGAGGCGTCCACGGTGTGCCTCAGGGTTTTGGTATCCCCCACACTTTCTTACCGTAATTCCTGTATGTTACAGTCTGTGGTCTTCAGAGCTTCGGACAGCAGCTTCACTCCCGAATCTCCCAGATTATTGTCGCCCAGCGAGAGTGCAGTCAACGAGGGGTTATTGCCGAGAGCCGAGGCCAGATGCTCGGCTGCAGAGGCGGTGAGGCTGTTGTCATTCAGACTGGGGAACGGAGAAAGGAAAGAGGAATAGAAATCGGGTGAGCTTCGCACTGGAAGAAACGAATGTGACCGACCATGCTACACGTCACTGTACGGTGGGGCAAGTCTAAGACCAGAGACAGAGCCACAGAAGGATGTGTATTGAGAAGAGTGATGAGGTGGGGTTTCTTTCGCCGGAGAGTGGTGAATCTGTGGAATTTGTTGCCACCGGCGGCTGTGGAGTCAAAATCACTGGGCCAAGTACTTAAGGCACGGATTAATGCGTTCATGGTTCACCAGGGCATGAAGGGATACGGAGAGAAGGTGGGGAATTGGAACTGAGAGGGAAATGGGTCAGCCAAGATGCCATGGCGGAGCGGACTCAACGGGCCAAATGGCCTAATTCTGCCCCTATTTCTGATGGCCCTAACATTACTGAGGCATTTAAAATTGTTTCTAATTTGTTTATTTCTCTTGTACTTCAGCACGGTGATGGACCCGATCATCCGGACGAGTCTGTGCCTCCCACTTAACCTACAGACCGGTCCGTCTTTGCAATATGGGCGTGGACCAGAGCACACGGATGAAACCCACGTGGTGACGGGGAGAGCGTACAAACTCATCTCAGACAGCGGAGGGAACCGAACACGGGTCGCTGGCGCTGTTGTAGCATTACGTTAACCCGCCCGCTACCCTCCCGTCCGTAATGTCGTCAGCCTGACACCTGCCTCAGCTCCTGGACATTGCAGTCCGACTTCCTGAGAGCCTCGGACAACACTTCCACTCCGGAATCTCCCAACTGGTTTTGATCCAGATCCAGCTCAGTCAGCGTTGGGCTTGCAGCGACAATGGAGGTGAGATCTCTGGCGCAGTCGGCGGTCAGACCGTTTTTACTCAGGCTGAGGGTCGTTAGAAGGAATAAAAAGTAAAGATTATTAAGATAAAATATCCATAAATATATTGTAACAAAATCTAACCATTACAGCAATGACGAGTTCATGCTGAAATTCTTTGTTTTTCAACCGTATGCACATATAGCGCAAATCGAGACAACATTCCACCAGACCCAGGTGCACAAAGCAACACACGTAACTCAGACACCACACTTCAAACAGTGACATCACAAACAAATTAGGAAATAATAAACATGTCCTAAAAATGGCATTTAGTAGAAAAGTCAAAGTAAACTTTTTAGCAGGGACGTTGAACACCGACCACACCCGCCCCCACCGGTTTCCTTGGTCTGTGTCAGTCTGCGGAATGCACACTACGGTCCCACCCCAATTGGAGAGATTGGGTGGGCTCTCCCAATCTCGACCCTGGTTTGTGTGAATGCTGTGTAAATTACTACCCTATTACACCTCAGTGCCAAGAAATAACGTGCAGCGCACTGCACACGATGAAAGGAATTATATTTATGAATCTTAACCTAGCTAAAGGGTTAGTACAGAAATGAAAGAAAAGAAGACAATAATGAGACAATCAAATAAATGTGCACAGGTTGGAGCTCAACTCTCCAAAAGGTCATATTCGCCGACCCTCAGTAGGCCTCAGCACCCTGCTCCATCCAATCAGGGTCCCCTGCCGGGTCGGATCCTCCGACCGGTTCCCTCTAGTGTCATCTCGCTTCATCTCCTGCCGAACAGCTCACACCGGTATCAGGCACACAGAAAAAAAAAACTGCTTCCTGTATTGGACGGCTCATATTCCAAAGCGCCCGTTATCTCTAATCATAAACATAACACTACTTCAACAGTTCAACGTGCTGTGCGTTCAAAGCTGTTCTACTGCACACCACCGTTATTTCAGCTGCTGCCAGATTCCTGTCAGCTTCAATCAATCCGGCCATTCTCCTCTGAGCTCTCCCATTAACAAGGCATTTTCGCCCACAGAACTGCTGCTCGCTGTATTTATTTTTGCTGTTTCGCTCAACTCCCTGTAAACTCTAGACTGCTGTGCGTGAAAATCCCCACGGATTAACAGTTTCTGAGATACTCATTCCACCCTGTCTGGAACTTAGATCACATTTCCTCCCCAATCTTATGTTTTGTCTAAACAGTCAATGGAACTCATTACCAGACCTTTTATGCGTCAATTTGCTGCCACGTGATTGGCTGGTTCGATATTTGCATTAACGGCCAGGCGCACCTTACGAAGTGGCCTCTGCGCGTCAGCCACCGCTGCGTTCAGTTTTGCCCAGAATCCGACTCAATCGCGAACTTACCACAGTTTCTGCATTTTACAGTTCGGGTCCTTCAGGGCAGTAGAGAGCGTCTTCACGCCTGAATCTCCCAGGTTGTTGCTGCCCACCTCCAGCCTGGTCAGCGAGGGGGTGGCGCGGAGGGCGGACGCGAGGTCCTCGGAACAAGAGGCGGTGAGACCGTTGTCGTTCACCCTGTGCATCGGGAAGAGAACAAACGCAGGCGAGTGAAGTGAAACCAGGATTACGCGGTAACGTTACTGCGAGCGACTGGTGCCCGGCATTAAAACAGAACAGTTACAGGAGCAGGAGCGGCCGTGAAGGTTCACCTACCCTCAACTTGTCTGAGACAAGATGTGCGGGCATTGGAAAGGGCGCAGAAGAGGCTTCAGGAATTATCCCAGCAATGAGAGGGAAAACATATGTGGGGCGTTTGATGGCTCTGGGCCTGGAATTGCTCAATTTCTGAAGAGTACCAGGAGACCTCATTGGAACCTATCAGGTATTGAAAGGCCAAAGTAAGTGGATGCAGAAAGAATAGGGAGTGGTGACGGGGTGGGGTGGTGTTAAAACCAGAGCACAGAGTCTCGGGATAGAAGAGGTATGGAGGAGGGTGGTGAATCTATCACATTCATTACCACAGAAGCATGAGGGGGAAGTCCAGGAAAAGAGGGCATTGCCTCAGGACAAAGAGTCATCTATTCTGCAGAGAGGAGAAGAAACTTCTTTAGACAGAGTGGAGAATCTAAGATTTCCTTGGACGGCTACCGAGGCCACATCATTGAGTACATATAAAGCAGACTGTGTTGCCTTTAAGGCATTTGTTTAGTTTATTATATTTTCACTTTAGTAATTCGTTTGTTATCGTTTTCTAGTTAAAGTTAAGGTTGTTTAAAGTAAATTCGTTGTCTGTGATATATCGCGGCATGCGATATCGCTGCGTCCTTTGGGAAAACTCAGGTTTGGAGAAACGGGAAGAAGGGGGCTTATGTGTGTGCAGGATCAGCGCGAGAAAAGTTTTCTTTCTACGCACTAGAAACATCAGTGAAGCAACGCCGTAAGTTGATGAGATAATTGATATGTTGAATTTAAAATGTTAACGCTGACTCTGTAAAAAGTAATGACGGTTGATAAAGTTTATGTTTTTTGTTATTTAAAGAGTTGTGGATAGTTTGTGTTGAAGTGTATTTAAAGCCAGTCGATGGCGTAGGCAGATTCTGACTGTATGCTGCACTTTAATGTAATGTAGTTGTTGTAGTTTCACTTTTGCAAGTATTTACGATGTAAATGTGATGTCAAGAAGGAAACAGATACTGTATATATTTTGTATTGTTTTATCAACAGTTTCCACCACACGTTAATGTGGAAGAGTGAACAGTAAACGGTTAATCTTTCTGGGACCGCCTCATTGACTGGTTCATGCTTGGTGTTTAGTTCAGGGATCTTTTACACCTGAGCGAGAACACTACACAGACGCTGATATGTTTCTGATTAATGAGGGCGTCAAAGGTTATGGGAAGAAGGCAAGAGAATGGGGTTGAGAGGAATGCTAAATCAGCCATGATGGGATAGAGGAGCAGACCTGAGCCTGCTCCTATGTCTCATGCTCTACTTTTCTGCTGGGATTTTCAGATGATCTGAAAGTCCCCCTCAGTCAGACACTTACCGTAGGTCCTGCACTGGGCAGTCGGATTCCCTCAGAGCAGAAGACAGTTGCTTTATTCCCGAGTCTCCCAGAGTATTGTGTCCAAGGTCCAGCTCCTTCAGGGAGTCGTTTCTACGGAAAACCTCCGCGAGAATTTCGCCACAAGAAGCCGTGAGGCCGTTGTTGTTCAGACTGGAGTCAAACAAGGTGAAAACGAAACAGCGAGAAGGTCAAAGAACAAGCATTGCCGAAGTATGCAAATGAAATTCATCCATGAGATTTGTCTTTTTCCCAGCATCCACAAAACAAAGAAAGCTGATAGAACAAAAAACCCAATGTCAAAAACAAACCATGCAAAAAAATAAAATTAAGCAAATAACTTCCGGAAATGAAGTTCACAAAAGTGAATCCACGGCCATCACTGAAATCGTCCAAACATCAGGACATTCCTCGCTCTCGGACAAGGGCCCTGCCACTTCAATATGGTCACGCCGCCTCAATCTGGGCCGTCCCCAACCTTTTTCCAGTTCGGCATGCAAGAAAGACCTGAAGAATATTGAATTAATTCTAGTCCTTCCTGAATTCTGCCACAGGCTGTCCCACTATCGCCTCCGAAAGGAGGCATGGGTTCACCCAGTGCCCACTCTCTGTCTCTCTCCCTCACCTAGTTTCTTCCACACAATCTCATCTGTTTCATCCACAGAACCTGCTCGTTGTCTTTCTCTCAGTCTCTTCCATACCTTCTGCTCACGCTCTCCTAGACACACGCACACACTCACTCACTCACTCACACACCCCCATCTTCCTCCTCCGCTCACGTTATCTTACCGCAGCGTCTGTATTTTACACTCCGGGTCCATGAAAGACGTACAGAGCAGATGCACTCCGGAATCTCCCAGTTCATTGCCACCCAGGTCCAGCTCCGTCAGGGAACGGTTTGTGCGAAGAGCCGAGGCCAGATCCTCAGCACAGGAGGATGTCAGGCTGTTGTTATTCAGGCTGGGGGTCACACATGGAGGCAAATAAAGTGATTGAAAGAAAACGGGGAAAATAGTTTAAAGTTACCCCAACAAACACCGGTACCAGACAACGCGCCGTCAAGGACACATAGACATAACGGTCATGGACAAAGGCCCACAATATCATGGCGGATCCCACCCACCTGCCTGTGGACTGTTTACCCCGCTCCCATCCGGGAAGAGGCAACGCACCAGCCACGCCAGTACCACCAGACTCAAAAACAGTTCCTTCCCCCAAGCTGTCAAGACCGACCAACACCTCCTCCCCAATCACCCACCCCACCCACCTCAGCCTCTCCTCTCCACAGCCTCTCGGCACCCATCACCCACTCACCTCATTCCATGCACAAAGACTTTACACTTGTGTTCCACAGCGCATACCTGCACGGCCACTGTCCTACTGTTGATTTCTACTTCCGGTAAAAGAAAAGAACAATTTCCTTTCCCTTCTCCCTCTTTTCCGATTCCGCACTCTGGTCCCTTACCTCTTCTCGCCTGCCTGTTATTTCATCCTCCTTCCCCTTTGGCCAGAGGTCTACCTTCCGCTCCGAACGCATTCTTTCCCCTCCAGCCCTTTAATTTTCCTGCCCATCGGGCTTTCACCTTCACCTGCCAACCAACCTCTTCCACCTCGCCCCAGCCTTTTATACCGGCGGCTTCCCCCGTCCTCTGCAGTCCTGAGGAAGAGCCTTTGTCTGAAACGTCAACAGTTTATTCACTGCCATCGATACTGCCTGACCCGCGGACTCCTTCCAGCATTTTGTGTGTGTTGATTTGGACGTCTGACATTAGAAGGATTTATCATGATGCTTGGGACAGTGCAGTCAATAGTTTATTCACTGCCATCGATACTGCCTGACCCGCGGACTCCTTCCAGCATTTTGTGTGTGTTGATTTGGACGTCTGACATTAGAAGGATTTATCACGATGGCTGGGACAACGCTTCACAGTGCAGGCTTTACAAACCAACTACCGAAGGCGACGACGGAGGGGATGTAATCTGTCAACACGATATCCTGCAAGTGCTGGAAATCCAAAGCGACCCGCACAAAGGGCGGCCCAGTGCCCTAGTGGTTTGCGCAGCACTTCGCAGGTCCAGCGACCCGGGTTCAATTCCTGCAGCTGCCCGTGCGGACTCTGTACGTCCCCACCCTCACCCACCCGTGTGTCCGCGTGGGTTTACCGCAGATGCTCCGGTTTCCTCCCAGAGTCCAAAGGCGTAGCGGGTTGTAGTAGGTGAGTTGGTCATATGAAATTGTCCCGCATTCAGGGCAGGGTTAATTTAGGGATTGCTGAGCGGCAAGGCTCAAAGGCCTGTTCCACACTGCAGCTCAAAAAATAAATAAGTCAGTCGCTCTAAGGTTTTCATGGGCCCTGGTGCTGCCTTGAAGAGCTCCTTTAGCTAAGAGTCACTTCCTCACTTTAGCATTTCCTGTCGACCGCCATATGAGCGGATGGTCCTGCTCCTCGAGTCACTTTAGACTCCCAACAACAGTCCATGTACATCAACTGACCTCGTATAATACTTGAGAATCATGTTTCATATTGCTTATATCTTCATATTAATTGTGTTACTTTAACTTACTGTGTTTTCATTCTCCTTTACACAAGACTGACAACAAACAACCTTAATCTTGAGTTGGATAGCTGCAATATATTCCAGCCACTCATCTGAAACCATTGGAAATATTTTTCAGGGTTAGGCCCATGCTGCAAACAACCGCAGCAACTGACTTCAGCCAACAGTCTTCAGGTGCGAATATGAACTGGAATTAAATCTAAATTGCAGATCTGAACAATGGGTTCCTGAGAAAAGTGAACCACAGTAAGCTGGACAACCAGACGAAGCTGATTAAAATCTGTTTCTTGGTGTGCGTGCGAAGTTTGTCTGTAGTTCAACGAAGGTATTATGGATGCATTGTAAATAGGGAATTCTGATTTGGTCTGTAACACGTAAAATGTTGTGTAGCGTTGGATCAGGCAGACATTGTTCCTCCGAGAGGGTCTCCATCTATGCCTACTCTATCTCATTCTGTCGAATAAAGAGATTTCTTTCTATCTACCAATATCCTTTGGGAATGGTACTGGAGGATTGGAGGGAGGCAAATGTTGTCCCCTTCTTCAAAAATGTTGTAGCAATAATCCGGGTAATTATAGACCAGTGAGCCTTACGCCTGTGGTGGGAAAGTTATTGGAAAAGATTCTTAAGAGATAGGATCTATGGGCATTTAGAGAATCATGGTCTGATCAGGGACAGTCAGCATGGCTTTGTGAAGGGCAGATCATGCCTAACAAGCCTGATAGAGTTCTTTGAGGAGTTGACCAGGCATATAGATGAGGGTAGTGCAGTGGATGTGCTCTACATGGATTTTAGTAAGGTATTTGACAAGGTTCCACACGGTAGGCTTATTCAGAAAGTCAGAAGGCATGGGATCCAGGGAAGTTTGGCCAGGTGGATTCAGAATTGTCTTGCCTGCAGAAGGCAGAGTCGAGGTGGAGGGAGTACATTCAGATTGGAGGGTTGTGACTAATGGTGCCCCACAAGGATCGGTTCTGGGACCTCTACTTTTCTTGAATTTTATTAACGACCTGGATGTGGGGGTGGAAGGGTGGGTTGGCAAGTTTGCAGACAACACAAAGGTTGGTGGTGTTGTGGATAGTGTTGAGGATTGTCAAAGATTGTAGAGAGACATTGATAGGATGCAGAAGTGGGCTGAGAGGTGGCAGATGGAGTTCAACCCGGAGAAGTGTGAGCTGGTACACTTTGGAAGGATGAACTCCTCGGCAGCGTAAAAAGTAAGTGGCAGGATACTTGGTAGTGTGGAGGAGCAGAGGGATCTGGGGGTACATGTCCACAGATCCCTGAAAGTTGCCTCACAGATAAATCGGGTAGTTAAGAAAGTTTATGGAGTGTTAACTTCCATAAGTCGAGGGATAGAGTTTAAGAATCGCGGGGTAATGATGCAGCTCTATAAAACTCTGGTTCGGCCACACTTGGAGTACTGTGTCCAGTTCTGGTCGCCTCACTATAGGAAGGATGCGGAAGCATTGGAAAGGGTACAGAGGAGATTTACCAGGATGCTGCCTGGTTTAGAGAGTATGGATTATGATCAGAGATTAAGGAAGCTAAGGCTTTACTCTTTGGAGAGAAGGAGGATGAGAGGAGACATGTTAGAGGTATACAAGATATTAAGAGGAATAGACAGAGTGGACAGCCAGCGCCTCTTCCCCAGGGCACCACTGCTCAGTACAAGAGGACATGGCTTTACGGTAAGGGGAGGGAGGTTCAAGGGGGATATTAGAGGAAGCTTTTTCACTCAGAGAGTGGTTGGTGCATGGAATGCACTGCCTGAGTCAGTGGTGGAGGCAGACACACTAGTGAAATTTAAGTGACTATGAGACAGGTATATGGAGGAATTTGAGGTGGAGGGTTATATTGGGGGGGGGGGGGGCGGGGTTTAAGGGTCAGCACAACATTGTTGGCCGAACGGCCTGTACTGTGCTGTATTGTTCCTTGTTCTTTAATACTTCTCTCCAGTGACTTTGTTTACATAGCACCAGTAATCGCTCCACTATAATGACTGAAGACTCAAAATTGTGTACTGTGGCATTTGGACAGTGAAGTACATTGAATCTAGAGTGATTATAATGGAGCAATTACACATTAGTGGTTCAGAGATATCGCTGTGGTTGAACCGGTTTTCATCCTTCAATGTTATTGCAGCTTTCCTTGTACAATCGGGGACTCACCGTACTTTCTTTATTTTACACTCGGGTCTTCCGAAAGCTGTGAACAGTCGTTTTGCTCCGGGATCTCCGAGATTGTTATTACCCAGCTCCAACTCCGTCAACGATGGGCTTTTAGTGATTGCAGACACGAGATGTTTGGCACAGGCATCTGTCAGGTTGTTGTTATCCAGCCTGCGGTGCAACAGAAACTATATGTGAGTGAGAGTGAGGGAATGAATGCAAGGAAGAGAGGGATGGGATAATACTTAACGAAGCAGATATGACAGGAGAAAGGAAGTGGAAGGAAAGTGCAAAGGAAAGAAAGAGCGAGAAATGCGGAAAGAAGACTGAATGAACTTGAAATAGAAAGAGGGAAGGCCTAAAGAAAGAGTGAGGATTAAAGTCCCAAGTGGGCACCATGGAACATGGCATGGACGAGGGTCGGGGTGGGTGTGAATAGGAAAGTAAAGAGAAAGGAGGCAAGAAGGGGGTGAGGGAGAGCGAGAGATAGTTATGAACTTATAAACAGGAGAAAGCCTGCAGATGCTGGAAATCGAAAACAACGCATGCAAAATGCTGGAAGAACGCATCAGGTCAGGCACCACCTATGGAAATAGACAATCAGTTGTCTATTCAGGACGAGACCTTTCATTCGGCTTGTGAACTAGATCAGCTTGATCATAGCCACTACACTCCCCGGCATCTGGGGCATCCTCCAGGGGTGTTGCCTGAAAAACGCGGCATCCCCCATGAAGGACCCGCATTACCCAGGGCATGCCCTCTTCTCACTGCTACAATCAGCAAGTAGGTACAGAAGCATGAAAACACACACTCAACAATTCAGGGATAGCCTCCTCCCCTCTGTCAGCAGATTTCTGAATGGGCGTTGAACCCATGAATACTCCCTCACTGTTTATTTTTCTTGTTTACTTTCTCGTTTTGTACTACTTATTTAATTTAACTTTTCAATTCATATAACAGTTGCTTTCTTCTGGTCCTTGTCCCATATTGCTGTACCTAATTGGTTGGCCTGTACCTTCCAATCGGTCTGTATTTGGAAGTCACACGGGATCCCAGATCTGCAATTCTCAGAAGTTTCCCATTTTCATTACTGTCCTTAGTTTCTTGTTGACCTTCTACAGAGACAGGCATTCCAGGGTTCATGTCTGGGGCCTTCAGTCATGTACGTTCTGGCAGACGATCCAGGCTGTCCTTAGGCTGGATCCCCTGCTCGTAGTCTGGCCTTGTTTATTAGTTATTGTAATGCCTGCACTGTTTTGTGCAATTTATGCAGTTCTGGGCAGGTCTGTCTTTCGATGTATTTTTTTTTCTGTGTTTTTTTTTTATGTTGTTCAGTATAGTTTTGACATTGTTTCATCTAGCACCATGGTCCTGAAAAACGTTGTCTCGTTTTTACCGTGTACTGTGCCAGCATTTATGATAGAAATGACAATAAAAGGTGACTTGACATGACTGCTTGTCTACCAGTTGTTCGTGTTTGGAGCCTCGGATTCCATTATCGAGCTTCGCTGAGCAATGCTCGGGAAGTTTAACACATGTTCCTTCAGCTTGGTGGTTATGATGCCTGACAGGAGCTTCCATGTTGTTGACGGGCAGGTTATGGGCCGGTAGTTGGATGATGCTGCTCCTTTGTGAGGATTCTTCATTATCACAAGATCTCAAGACAAAGGAGCCATTCGGCCCATCGAGTCTGCTCTGCCACTCCACCATGAGCTAAACTATTCTCCCATCTCGTTCCAATTTCCAGCTTTTTCCCCATATCCCTTGATACCCTGACTAATTAGATAACTATCATTCTCCTCTTTAAACACCCTCAACGATTGGGTCTCCACAGCAGTATGTGGCAACGAATTCCATAAATCCACGCCCCTCTGGCTAAAAATAAAATTTCTCTTCATCTCTATTTTAAACGGGTACCCTCTAATTCTAAGACTGTGACCTCTGGTCCTGGACTCACCCACCAAGGGAAACAGCCTTTCCATATCTACTCTGTCCAAACCCTTTCAACATTCAAAATGTTCCTATGAGATCCCCTCTCATTCTTCTATACTCTAATGAATACAATCCAAGAGCTGACAAACGCTCCTCATATGTTAGTCCCTGCATTCCAGGAATCATCCTGGTGAATCTTCTCTGAACTCTCTCCAACATCAGTACACCCCTTCTAAGATAGGGGGCCCAAAACTGCACGCGGTATTCCAAATGGGGTCCCACCGGTGCCTCATAGAGCCTCATCAACACCTCCCTACTCTTATACACTATTCCGCTTGAAATGAATGCCAACATAGCATTCACTTTCTTTACTGCCGATCCAACCCTGGTGGTTAACCTTTAGGGTATCCTGCACGAGGACCCCCAAGTCACTTTGCACTTCCGATTTTTGAATTTTCTCCCCATCTAAAAAATAATCTACCGGATTGTTTCTTCTTCCAAAATGTACAACCGTACATTTTTCAACATTGTATCTTATCTGCCATTACTTTGCCCACTCTTCTAAACTGACCAAATCTCTCTGCAACCTTTCCGTTTCCTCAACACTTCCTGCTCCTCCACCCAGCTTGGTGTCATCCGCAAACTTAGCCACAAAACCATTTAATCCATAATCTAAGTCATCGACATACAGTGTTAAAAGAAGAGGCCCCAACACCGACCGCTGCGGAACACCACTAGTAACCGGCAACCAACTAGAATAGGATCCTTGCATTCAACGTATAATTCTCCGTAACTTCCGCCATCTCCAACAAGATCCCACTACCAAGCACATCTTTCCCTCCCCCCACTTTTCTGCTTTCCGCAGGGATCGCTCCCTACACGACTCCCTTGTCCTCTCGTCCCCCACATCCCTCCCCACCGATCTCCCTCCTGGCACTTATCCTTGTAAATGGAACAAGTACTGTCCTTCCCTCAGTCAGCCAGTTAAGGTTTGGAGTTGCTGGATTTGAGCTGCTGGTGGTGTAAGTGATGCTGCTGGTTCCTTCAGCCGATGGGCGTGAATAATGTCAGGCCCTACTCAGGTCCAGCTCTGCATTCTTGCTACCCGTCGCTCGATATCTTCCACTGCGACGGTGACTGGTCCCTCCCCTGGGAGATTGCAGAGTCTTGCTCGTAGGTCTTTCAGCCATTGGGCACTTGGCGTTACGTGATGCTACGTTCTCCCATATACTCTTCCTGCACTCCTCAGTCACTGTTCCAGATGCTCTGGAGCTGTGTGAATCCTTCTCCAGGCTCTTTGGAGCACAGTCCCTGTATTTGCTTGGCCTCTGCCTCCTCAGTGTACCTCTGTAGTCTGGCCAACAGAGCCGTTAACTGTTGCTTGGCAGGTTCCAGGGCTTCAGCTGTGGATATGCCTCTGTACTTCCTTAGTAGCCGAGACTTTGTATTTCCGAACTTTCTGCAGCTGCGACTCGACTGACCTCCACCTTTGTGGCTTTCTTCCTGCCTTCCAGTCATGCTCTCCATGGGGAGGGCATTTTAACAGTCGTCTCCACTGTATTTAATTTGGTAGCCCAGCTTTTTCCCTCGGACTGCTGCTACCGAAGTTTGGGGAGCCTGGTTCATTCATTCACATTCGCCAGTTTAACTATGATCTTCTCTCCGATTGCAACCGCCAGCACCCGGGAATGCCTGAGGTGTGGTTGCAACTTGCCTTTCCTGTGTACAAAGTGATGTTTTGTGCTGTCTGTGAGTTGTGGAGGTCGGGTTTGAACTCGTGTTTCCCAATTGGCTCGGTTCTGCGGTGGAGCTGCTGTGTTGCATCGTCATTGTATGTTTCCCAATTCAAGATGTGGTCACCAGTTGCCTTTTCGTGAAGCGGGACGGCGGTCTTCATTGCTGCCAGAAACAACACATGGGCTCGATATATCCTCTTTTATGACGGTTGCTGTTAAAGTACATTCAATGAATTCCATGTTGTCCAGCCTCGTCCATTTAAGGTTTGTTGCGGTATCCAGTTTCTCACCAGGTGGTCCCGGTTCCCCAAACGTTGGGACGGGGCTTGTTAATCCGGGCGACGTCTGAGCCAGCATTCCTCTTCTTGTTCTTGTCCCTTTCATCTGGAGTTTTTTTAAAGGCAAAATGCATGTACGATGGTCCCACCCTACATTGGTACTGGGCCGCCACCGTGGACACCGTGGACCAGATAGATAAAGAGACACTGATAGAGACAGAGAGAGACATAAAGAGAGAGGGAGATAGAGATAGATAGGTAGATAGATGGATAGGGAGAGACACAAAGAGGTGAATGGGATATCTGGAAATGGTTGTGGAAATTAGGAGAGAAAGACAAAATGAAATAATGGAAAATAAGATGACAAAGGAAGTGGGGGCATGTGAGAGGGGAAGAAAAAACAGAAAGTGAGAGAGGAAAGATAGAAAGGGAAAGAGTTGAAGGGAGAAAAGAAGTACAGCAGAGGGAACAAGAGAAGGGCAGGATAAAAATATCAGGAAGAAACTGGGGAAGATCAAGAGAGAAAAATAAAAGATAAGAGAGAGAGAATAGCAAGTAGTAGAGAGGTACAAAGAGGGCAGCGAAGAAATGTCAGGAACTCAGCAAGAGAAGAGGGAGAGCAGAGAAGGAAAGAGTGAAAGAGACCGAGGGGAATAGCAACCAAAATAAGGAAGCAAAGGGGAAAGCATTCAAAGTGCAAGTGGAAAAGAGAAAGGACAAATATGTAGAGAGCATGGGTGAGGAAAGCAGAGAGAGAGAAAGAGAATGGATTGAAACAGTGAAAGTCAACTAATATCATGCGGGTTTGAAAATACCTGTTAATTATACATCTGCCTCTACTAATAGCCAACTGTAAATGTGAAACATCCAGTAATGCAATTTACATTTTCACAGTTCGTGACTTACCCCACTGTTTGTACTTTAGATTTGGGATCCGTCAGAGCCTTGGACAATATTTCCACTCCAGAATCCCCCAGACTGTTTCCTTCCAACCTGAGTGGAAATTGACAAATTACACAAAACAATTATGGATGATTTATTTATTCAGGGCTTTCTGTGATCAATATCAGATGCTATGTTCAACAGAGATTTTGGTCCCAAGGATGATCCCAGGAATCAAAGGTTAAAAGTAGGAGGGGCATTTGATGGCAATAGGCCTGTACTCGTTGGAATTCAGGAGGATGAGGGGAGCATCTCATTTAAGTCTGTCGAATATTGAAAGGCCTGGATAGAATGGACGTGGAGGAGGTGTTTGCTACAGTGGGAGAGTCTAGGACCAAAGGGCACAGCCACAGAACTCAAGGAGGAATTTCTTTAGCTGGAACGCGGTAAATCTGTAGAATTCGTTCCATTGACGGTCAAAGAGGCCAAGTCATTGGGTATATTTAACACGGGAAGCTGATAAGTTCTTGGTTACTAAGGGCATATTTAAGGGAAAAACCCGACCCATAATAAATCAGCCATGGTCAGATGGCAGACTCGCCCAATCCTGCTCCTCTGTCTTACTGGGTGACATTCAGATTAACCAATATCTGTTTAGTGAATGATTGCTTTCTGCGGACCAGAATTTGACATCCAGACAAAGAATCGCAGTGCCAATCTGTAACCTGTTGATTACTGAGTATTTTGATGCTCATACGTGCCTTGTCATAGTTGCTCATATACAAAATACCAAATACATGTACATAGTGTGCATGTATACATAGAGTCTGATATACATATATTGCAGTTATACGTATGCAAAATAAAACAGAAGTAACATTCAACACATATCTTGTCGCAAAGTCAGGTAAAAAAGAGTCACCTCAACACTTGGCACTTATTCAGGACAGGTTCCAGCTGGAGGAGCCCCTCACATTGAACAGAGCAGTTCCGAAGGTCCAGTTCGTTGATGGACAGGCAGAGCCGAATGGCATGGGACAGGACAGCGTAGTCGATGGGCGTGAGTAACAATGCCTTCTCGGAGTCCGAGTCTCCGAATGCAAGTCTCGGCACAGAGCCCAGCGTGGTCTGAGCCAGCCCAGAATTCTGAGTCTCAAACAGGTAGTGCAGTGTGTTCAACAAGCTCCTTTTACCTTGTTCGCTCCACGTCAGCCCAATCCGCCTTTCCAATTTCTCCTTCAGCCAGTCAATCACTCGGCAGGCGGTTTCGCGAGAGCAAGGATCCAGAAACTCATCCAGTATTCGAGATGCCCCGGGGGAGGAGAGACCCACCACAAAGCGCAGGAAGATCTCAAAACGCCCATCGCTCTCGTTGTGGGCTTCAGTGAGCATTTTCAGGATATCCCCGGGCTCTGGAGTCAGGTATTGTGCGAGTGCAGCTACAAACTCTTGGATGGTGAGGTGCGGGAATGTGTACACAACTTTCTGATCAAAATCATCTCGCTCTACAAGTTCCACCAGGAACCCAGACAGGAACTGGGAAGGCTGCAGATCGTGCTTCATCAAATCTTCTTCCGTAAACACAATCTTCTTCTCGTGCAGTCCTGAGAAGGCCATCTGACCGACTCTTAACAATAAATCATTACATTTTTCAGTGTCGGCGACATGACTTTTCAGGATGTTGTAAATAAAATGGGAATACAGCTGGGTGATGGTCCTGGGAATTAACGTACGTTTCTCGTCTTGCATAAAGAAGGGACCCAAAACCTGACCGAGGATGCAGCAGTAAGAGGGGTTGTAGCTCATCGTGTACAGGATCTTGTTCTCTTCCATGTGTTTGAAAAACGCCGATGACACCTTCTCGTCCTTGTCAAAAAACTTGACGAAGTAGTCTTTCCGTTCCTCACCAGAAAATCCAAGAATCTCAACCCAGAGGTTGATCTGCGCCTTTTCCAATAGATACAACGCTGTGGGGCGGGTGGTTAGTAACACTGAACATCCCGGGAGCAGTTTGCGCTGGATTAGACTGTAGACAATGTCAGATACTTCACCAAGGCTATCGGGATCGGGGCACATATGTTGACGCTCCGTTCCTCTCCCGCTTTCATCAAAGTCGATGTTGCCCTTGAATTCATCAAATCCGTCGAATATAAAGAGCAGAACTGTAGGATTCTTCCAAATTTCATCTAGAATTTTCTCCAGGTAAGGATATGAAAGTACAACCAGATGCTTCAAAGATACTTTTCCGTTAATGGTGTTCAGGTCGCGGAATTTGAAACTGAAAACAAACTGGAACTGTTCATACAGATCTCCGGCGGCCCAGTCGTGAGTTATTTTCTGCACCAAGGTCGTTTTCCCAATCCCCGGAACTCCGCAGGCGGCCGCCGAGCATCCGGAATGAAATTTCTCCGCCTGCCCGTTTGACCTCTGCACCGGGCGGACCTCCCGAGTGAAACAGCTTTGAAACAGCTCGCCGATGCGGATTCTCTCCAGATCTCTACGCAGATCCGATTCCCGGCATTCCTCGTGATCTTTGCCACGCGCCAGCAGCTCGTGCTCCACCAGCCTCCACTGGCGGATCGGGGAAATGATAGTCAGCTCCGTGTATCGGTCGCCCAGCTGTGAAAGCTTCACCTTTCCCTTCGTCAGGCTAGACTTCAATTCGAATATCTGGGTCAGCCTTCGGAGGGAATCTTTGTGTTGCTTTTGTACGCCTTTGAACAGAGCAAACAGAGTTTTACCACTCCACTGGCTTATAAACTGCAATATTAAGAATCCTTCCCTGTCAGAGACAGTGCTGCCAGTCATTTGTACTGAACTTGACATAGTGCGCAGAGTGTAGCGCAGCAGAGAAACAGGCCCTTCAGCCCACAAAGCTGTCCCAGACTAACTAGTAATCAAATGGTTCACTACAGTAACCCCTCCTCTCTGCACAATGCCCATATCCTTCCATTTTCCTCACATTCATGGCCCTATCTCAATATATCTGCCTCTAACACCACCCCAGGCAGAGCATTCCAGGCACACACCACTCTCTGTATATTCCCACCGTATCTCCTTTGACTGACCCCTTTTCACCTTAAATCCATGTGTTAAGACATTTCAACCCTGGAAGAAAGATACTGACCGTCTACCTTCTCTATGCCTCTGGAAATCTTGTAAAATCCTATAAGAACTCCCATCAGCCTCCGCCGCTCCAGGAAATATAGTGCAACCTTGTCCAACCTCTCGTGATAGCTGTGGTCTCCAATCCACGCAACATCCTGTTGAATCCCTTCAGCACCCTGTCCAAAACCCTGACATCCTTCATACGTCGGGGGGGGGGGGGGGGGGATCAGAACTGTACAGCCTACTCCTGATGAGGCCTAACTGGAGTTTTATGAAGCTGCAATGTCACTTCCTGACTTCTGCACTCATTGTCTTTAGTAATAAAGTCAAGAATGCCACATGTCTTCTTCACCACCTTTTCGGGACATGGCTTTCAGTTCCAGGACCTCAGATACATCCCGCTCCTTTAACGAACAATGGGCCCCTCTCTCCACCATTGTTCCTGCCCTTGCAATGCACATCTCATCTTCCTGATAGGAATTCCTCTTGTCCTTATCTACCTCCTCATCATCGTCCCCATCTAACGCATCATCCTTCACAACTTCCACAATCTGCAAAGGGATCCTGCCACGAAGAATATTTTTTACCTCCCACCCCCTCTTCCCAAGGGGATGGCTCACTCCCTGAGATCCCCTTGTCCACTCATGTCTGCCTATTCACCCTCCCTGAAGCACTTACCCCTGCAAGCAAAATCAGTGCTACAGCTGCCCACACACCTCCTCCCTCACGTCCATTCAGGTTCCCGGGCAGTTCTCCCAGGCATCAGCTGGAGTCATCTATTGTATCCCGTACTCTCGATGCAGCCTCCACTACATTGATGAGACCCGTCGTAAATTGGCGGACCGCTTCGCCCATCACCTCCGTCATAGGCAGGACTTCCTGGTGACCTAACATTTTAATTCCCTTTCCCATTCAGACATGACGATCCATGGTCTTATCTTGTTCTATGATGAGGACAACCCCAGGGTGGAGGGGCAACACTTCATATTTCATCTGGGTAACCTACAACCTGTTGGGATGAATATCAATTTCTCCTTTCACTAAACATCTTCTCCCACTCACCCTTCCTCTATTCCCCACTCTGACATTTTACCTCTTCTCACCTGCCTATTACTTCCCCCAGGGAACCCTCCTCCTTTCTTTTCAGACTTAGGCCGACCTCGTCTCCTGTCAGATTCTTTCTTCTCCAGCCCTTGACCTTTTCCATCCACGTGGCTTCACCCATCTCCTTCCAGCTCCCCTCCTCACACATTTTTTGTTCTGGCTTCTTCCCCCTTCCTTCTCAGCCACAAGAAAGTGTCTCGACCTGAAACGTCAACAGCCTACTCATTTCCATGCGTCCCGACTGATCTGCTGAATCCCTCCAGCATTTTGTGTGTGTTGCTGATTGGAGAGACCGTGCTTGCATTTACCCAATCAATACGCCTCGTCATTTTGTATACCTCTACCCCTTTGTCTTCCTCGATACCCCCTGTACTCTTTCAGCCTTATTTACATCCTTCTTGCCTCTAGGTGACCAAACCTGAACATGATACTACAAGTTGGGCCTCTTTCACGTCTTATGCAACTTCACGTAACATCCCATCTCCCAATCAGTTCTTTGATTTATGAAGGCCAATGTGCCAAAAGCTTTCTTTACATCCCACCCTCCATGGGACGCTACTTTCAATAAATAATGCACCCGTATCCAAAGGTCCCTTTGTTCCACAGCACTCGTCAAGTTCCCTACTGCTCACTGTGCAAGACATTACCTCGAACTTGTCTGCATTGAATTCCATCCGCCATTTCTCACTTCAGTTACTCCATCTGATCCCAAACCCACTGCATGCCAAGATAGTCGTCCTCGATGCCCACTACACCCTGATCCTGGTGTCCAATTTGCTGATCCAGTCCTTTGCACAGTACTGCATCCAAATGCATCCCAAAATGCTGCAATTTTACTCGCCTCAGCCTCTTCCTCAGCATCTCTAGCCAGTCTTATCCACTTACCATGTAGTTTGCTGGGCAGTTTCAATACAACCTCTGTGACGAATGCGTGGCTTGGCGGACCTGTTGGATCCAAGCAGATCTGGTCAGCTCAGCAGTGAATCACATTAGCTCGGGAGGCCGCGTTAGAAGCCAGGAGAGCGCGCAGCGGGGACATACCGTGTTCCTCAACTTCTTTCAGTATCCTGTCCAGCTTAGGTACTCCACGGCGCATGTTCACAAAGGAGTCCCACATGGCTCTTTGGGCCGCGGGACCCTTCGCCATCACCAGTCCCAGGAGTTGCTCAGAACTTTCTGCCTTCTGCCCCTTGTCCGCAAGTTCGGTGACCATCTGAAGGAAACACGATCAGAAACTGGGGAATGTAGACCCGGAGCTCAAAGAAGATAGTCGATTGGAACGATCACAAGTGAAGGGTGCTGCACAAGTGTCTTGAGGCACATATATACAGTTCTGGTACGAAAAACTTTGTCACAGTTCTGTCATAATGTTTTCTATTGCATTGCATATGCTGATCAAAAAAAAACAAATTTCATGATATATGTGAGTGACAATAAACCTGATTCTGATAAGGGTCTCCATCAGAGCGTGGAGAAAGGGGCATGGAGAGGGGAATCCTGGTTGTAAAAAGTGGAAGGGAGAGGGCAGGGTGCAGAAAGCACCTGAGAGACATTCTGTAATGATCAATAAACCAATTGTTTGGAATCAAATGACCTTGCCTGATGTCTCAGAGTTGGGTGTGTCTGCATTCGTGCCATACCCCCTCTGCCCCTGGCAATACTTCTCAGCCACTTCTCACACGCCCTTCCTGCAGCGCAGAGCTCAAGTCAAATCATGTTTATTGTCATTTCGACCATGAACTGCTGGTACAGTACACAGTAAAAATTAAGCAATGTTCCTCCAGGACCCTGATGCTAAGTGAAACCACACAAAACTGCACTAGACTGTGTGATACAGCACAAGGCTACACTGAGTACGTAAAACAACATAAAAACTACACTAGACTGTGTGAGACAGCACAAGGCTACACTGACTACATAAAACAACATAAAAACTACACTAGACTGTGTGAGACAGCACAAGGCTACACTGACTACGTAAAACAACATAAAAACTACACTAGACTGTGTGAGACAGCACAAGGCTACACTGACTACGTAAAACAACATAAAAACTACACTAGACTGTGTGAGACAGCACAAGGCTACACTGACTACGTAAAACAACATAAAAACTACACTAGACTGTGTGAGACAGCACAAGGCTACACTGACTATGTAAAACAACATAAAAATACACTAGACTACAGACCTGCACAGGACTACGTAAAGTGCAGAAAACAGTGCAGTAATTAATAAACAAGACAATAGGCACAGTAGAGGACAAATTACAATACAATAATAATGTAGATGTCAGTCTAGACTCTGGGTACTGAGGAGTCTGATGGCTTGGTGGAAGAAACTGTTACACAGTCTGGCCGTGAGAGCCCGAATGCTTCGGAGCCTTTTCCCAGACGGCAGGAGGGAGAAGAGTTTGTATGAGGGGTGCGTGGGGTCCTTCATAATGCTGTTTCCTTTGTGGATGCGGCGTGTAGTGTAAATGTCCGTGATGGTGGGAAGAGAGACCCCGATGATCTTCTCAGCTGACCTCACTATCCGCTGCAGGGTCTTGCGATCCGAGATGGTGCAATTTCCGAACCGGGCAGTGATGCAGCAGCTCAGGATGCTCTCGATACAACCACTGTCGAATGTGATGAGGTGTTTGCTAGAGTAGGAATGCTTTTATGTCTGATAAGTGTTTTCTCTCGCAGTTGGTTAGCTTTAGACTTGCTGATATGGGGATTGTATTCATTTGTTAACCAATGGGGAATGTTTTTTTGTCTTGTGAGCCTGGGAGCTTGGGGGTTTCGCAGTTTTTTCAGGGGAGGCGGGAAGGAGACGCCAAGGAAGATGGCCGTGCACTGCACTGCTCGGTCGACCACCGGGGTGGTCCCAGGTGCGAGGACGTGGAGGTCGGAGGAAAGCGACGAGGGGTCGAACGGTTCGATGGTTGAGCTCCAACGATGTGCCCTAAACTGACTGAACTTTGATAAGTTGGCGCCTTTTACTTTCTTTTCCTTTCTTTTCCTTCATATATACTATATTGCATAGTACTCTCTTAGTTTTAGTAAAATCTTTAAAGTGTATTCAGTAATGGTATCTGGTGTGAGTTTGATATGGTGTGTGTGCGCGCGGCATAAACTTGATTCTCACAGCACCTGCGAGTATGGGAGGTGGGGTTGGTGAGTGGCTGGATCTCCTTTTCTCCTAGACATATACTGGCCTGTTGGGTAAGAGTTACATGCAGAAAGTAGAGACGCTGCTGGGCTTTCTTTCCTATGGAGCTGGTGTTGAGTCACCAGGTGAGATCCTCTACCGGGTGAACACCAAGAAATTTGGTGCTCTTAATGATCTCAACGGAGGAGCCGTCAATATTCAGCGGAGATTTGTCACTCCGTGCTCTCCTGAAGTCAACAACCATCTCTTTTGTTTATTTTCAAATTCAGAGGCAGATTGTTGGCTCTGCACCAGTCCGTTAGCCACTGCCCCTCCTCTCTGTAAGCTGACCTGTCGTTCTTGCTGATGAGACCCACCATGGTGGTGTCATCAGCGAACTTGATGATGTGGTTCGAGCTGTGTGTTGCAGCACAGTCGTGGGTCAGCAGAGTGAACAGCAGTGGACTGAGCACACAGCCCTGGGGGGCCCCCGTGCTCAGTGTGATGGTGTTGGAGATGCAGCTCCCGATCCGGACTGACTGAGATCTCCCAGTCAGGAAGTCTAGGATCCAGTTGCAGAGGGAGGTGTTCAGGCCTAGCTATAGACAATAGACAATAGGTGCAGAAGTAGACCATTCGGCCCTTCGAGCCTGCACCGTCATTTTGAGATCATGGCTGATTATCTACTATCAATACCCGTTTCCTGCCTTGTCCCCATATCCCTTGATTCCCCTATCCATAAGATACCTATCTAGCTCCTTCTTGAAAGCATCCAGAGAATTGGCCTCCACTACCTTCCGAGGCAGTGCATTCCAGACCCCCACAACTCTCTGGGAGAAGAAGTTTTTCCTTAACTCTGTCCTAAATGACCTACCCCTTATTCTCAAACCATGCCCTCTGGTACTGGACTCTCCCAGCATCTGGAACATATTTCCTGCCTCTATCTTGTCCAATCCCTTAATAATCTTATATGTTTCAATCAGATCCCCTCTCAATCTCCTTAATTCCAGCGTGTACAAGCCCAGTCTCTCTAACCTCTCTGCGTAAGACAGTCCGGACGTCCCAGGAATTAACCTCGTGAATCTACGCTGCACTTCCTCTACAGCCAGGATGACCTTCCTTAACCCTGGAGACCAAAACTGTACACAATACTCCAGGTGTGGTCTCACCAGGGCTCTGTACCAATTCAAGAGGATTTCCTTGCTCTTGTACTCCATCCCCTTTGTAAGTTTCATCTTTCCAGTCAGGTGCTGAGGAATGATTGTGTTGAATGCTGAACTGAAGACAATGAACAGCATTCCAACATACGTGTCTTTTTTTGGCCGGGTGGTTGAGGACCAGGTGGAGGGTGGTGGCAATGGTGTCATCTGTTGAGCGGTTGGGACGACTTGCAAACTGCAGGGGGTCCAGTGAGGGGGGCAGCAGGGTCTTGATGTGCCTCATGACCAGCCTCTTGAAGCACTTTATGATGAAGGAGGTGAGTGCACCGGGACGGCTGCACTCAAATTTCCAAAATCCTTTGCTCCTGCCAGATTAACAGACTTTTGCACAGTAACATCTATTTCTCAGTAGATGAGTAACGTCCAGCCAGGTTAAAAAAGGATCCAGTGCTTTCCCGGCGTATACGGCAAATGAACTTGTCTCGGGCTTCCAGTCAGATTATAACCGATGTTACAAACTCCACCTTCTGCATCGGGGAAGATGCCTGTGCATGTTTATTCCCGTGGTACTAATACTCCAGTCATCCTCCATTGAAATACAACGAGAGAAAAGAACTTTAACAAAGATGGAGATCTCTCTCCCTGAGGAAGAAATACAATCCGACTGTAAACAAGGTGGCAGAGCAGAAACCTCATCGGATAAAGACTAACCAATCAGGAGGGACAGACCTTGCTTCCCATTTCTGTGTCTCCAAGAAATTTTTTTTCCTGAAACCTCCTCTCCTTATGTGAGAAATAATCTGGTCAGTTGCTGATCAAAGATCAAAGCTCAAAGTAAATTTGTTAGCAAAGTACAGGTAAGTCACCATAGACTAACCTGAGATTTATTTCATGACCATAAGGCCCAGGAGCAGACTGAGACTGTTCGGTCCACCCAGTCACCTCGGCTATTCCATCATGGCTGATTTATTATCGCCCTCGACCTCATTCTCCTCCCTTCTCCCCGTGACCTTTGATACCCTGATGAATCAAGAATCATCAACCTCAGCAACGCACATGCAATGCCGGAGGTTTCTCTGCACATGGGGTCCAACATCCCCTTGTTTTCCTCACTTCGGCCAAACACTCCATTCATTGTGTATCCCGCTGATGTTCTCAGACAACCGCATGCCCTGCTACTTTCCACAAGAGCGTAAGACAGTGAAACAGAATTAGGCTATTTCGCGCTGTTGTCGTGGGAACAAAGTCACTGGTGAGACTTCGCTGGTAGGCATGAAGATGTCTCTTTATTTGACTTAACCAGACTCAGCAGAAAGCAATTTGAGACCCTTTCAGAGGAAGAGCCCTCCTTCACTAAACACTACGCGATATTTTATGTGCTAAATATCAAAAGGACAATTGCATATTTACAATGCACCCACAATGCTTCCTGTGAACTACACAAAAACTTCACTCCTCCCTCATCACACCCACACCACAGACACCCAAATTAACTTAGATCAGCATTGTCTAATCTTCGAATTCACAGTGGCCCTTGTGACACCATTGTTCAGAGCAGCATTTACAATTTAATCTGCAGTCCATATTCAGATCTGATGACTTGTGCCCAGAGTCAGGTGCTGAAGTTATTTACTTTATATACTAAACCTCCAAAAATGTCCTAACGGGTCCATCGAGTCTGGTTCACTGTATAATTACAGCTGATTTATTGGCCCTCTCAAACCCATTCTCCCGACTTCTCTCCACAACCTCTGATGCCCTGACTGATCAAGAAACTATCAATATCGCTTTTAAATATGATGACCTCCACAGCCATCCGTGACAATGAATTCCACAAATTCACAATCCCCTGTCATGATGTTGTCCATAACAGATTAAATTCTATTTGCCTCTTCTCGGAACATTTGATCACATTTGTTATAACCTCCTGATATTTACAGTTTCATGCATCCCTGGCACGAGAACCTGAATTAATGCATCGACTACACAAATTTTGTCATTTGCCAAGACACAGAATGTCTTCGGCACTGGGCACCAAAATTCGTTTACTCGTTTTATTTTTCCAGTTATCTGGAGTGACAGTACCAGTTAGTAAGTTAATTGGTTCTTGGATATTGTCCCGTGATTATCCCCGGACTGCGTCAGGGGAATGCTAGGGAGCGTGGTTTGAAGGGACAGGAGGACATATTCCAGGCTGCTTCTCAATCAATAAATATTCGAGCTTGCCCTTTGGCTGTCAGAGAAAACACGCAAGGCACAAACTCCGGAACATCGTGTATTTGACATGATGCCCTGTGCGAATCCCCTCACCACCATCTGCCCCACCCAATAACTGCACCCACTCACCTGATGCTCTTCCTCAGTAAAGTGTTTTCCGTAGGTCAATGTTAAGCTGACGCCCGTCACCCCTTCTTCCATCGCCCGCAACAGTCTGCTGTGGTAGAGCTTCGTCACCTCCGTAATGTCGGAGTCAGTCAAACGATGAAGCGTGAAAGAGGCTGTGTCTGGGAAATTAACAACACACAACTGCATTGAGAAGGATGCAAAAAGGAAAAAAAAAACAAACCGCACTTGTATAGATTCTCCTCGGTAAAGATCCCACAAAGTGCTTTAAAGAGAATGAAATGTTCCACTGAAATGGTTACTCTGTGCACAGTAGAATCTCTCATTTCTCTCTCTTTTTCTCTCTTTCTCTCTGCCTCGCGCTCCTTCCTTACGCGATCTCTTCCCAGCTTCGATATTTTCTAGGCGAATATTTGCTCTTCCGCCATTTCCCTTTTTGGCACCTTGTTACCTTCTTCCCCCCTCTCTGTAGCTCTTCCTTCTGTCCTCCTTTCTCTCTATAAACCGTCATTCACTTATCTCCCTTTCTCTCGCTTCCTCAGCTTGCATGATTACCTGAATCTCTTTCTCTCTATATCTCTATCTTCTAACCCCATGTCTGACTGACCGGATATATCTGTGAATCTCTTTCTCTCCCTCCCACTCTCCCTCCTTTTCGAGTCTCTTTGATGACCTTTACTGGTTAATCATTGCCCGCTTCCACTCCCAGCCTGAAAAGGTCGACTCTTTGTCGACTCCCATCGATGTCGACTGAATTGCTGAGTTCCTCCAGCATTGCGTGTGTGTGTGTTGCATTGCGTGCTTAAGTGAGGACGGTATGACCACTTGGGGGCGCTCAAGTGAAGGGTAGATGACTGCAGGGAGTCACTACGACTGCATGGAGGATGCGTGGTTTGTTTCTACACGCACGTCCGGATCCTTATAACCACATTGATCTTTGTGCCTCCCCGCTCCCTCCCCGCGAATAAAGGCGAGGTTCAAGACGCTTCCTAAATGCACACTCTCCACTTTCAGTCGTTACATGCCCAGGTCTTCCCATCACCTGTGGTGGCCGTTCAAGCATCTATGTAGAGCACTGAGATTACGTTCAAAGTACAGCACTGAGATTTGTCTCCCCACAGATAGCCACGAAACGAGAAAAGAACATGGAACACGTTCAAGGAAAGACATGAACAAACACCACCCCTCCCCAAAAATCCCCCCCCACACACACACACCCGCAATGAAAGACACGTTGCCCCAATGGCAAAAGGAAAATCGCCTCAGCTCAGTTCCGTTCAGTCTCGTGCGATGTCGTTCCTTTTTCTGCAAGCGGTCAAGGTCGCTGGAAAAATAGCAACACTAAACAGGAGCGACTAGAAACCAGAAACACATCGCAACGTGAACTGCACAGTCCAATCCGCAAACTGCGTCGGTTGCACCCCGCACTGAGAGCCGGGACTCCGGCGTAATCCTCCAGCAGCGTCGAGCGAGAGGGAGAGAAAGAAACACCGTCACACGCAGCCTCCATTAGCAGTGAGCAAGAGGGAGAGAGAAAGAATGCAGCAGCCGGCAAGAGGCTGGTAGACGGCGAGGAACACCGGCGCCCACTACTGTCGTCTCGATGAATTCAATCTTCCTCCACGCTTAAGCCGGCGCTAACAGAATCCTTATCCAAAAACTGATACTATCCCCAAGAGTTCACGCTACTTACGGCACGGAGTCAACGCCAATTTCGAATGAACCAGAATACATGCCATTTATAAATGTTTTGTTCTTGCCTGATCTGGCTTGTGATCCGGTCAGATCCTGATTCCCGCTGGACTTTGCAGCCATGGTGATCGCCGACCGTGAAAGGCCACTGGGTTACTCTGGTTTCAGGGCTATCATGAGTTTAAGTTGAATTCATAAACAAAAATCTAATTTATTCGCACTGCTCTATCCATCTTGTGCGGCGGGGTGGTGTAAAGCGCCTTTTCGCTCCGCTGGGTCTGCAGGTCAACCTTGGCCACGGTAGCGCCTGCTTACAACTCCCCCCACCCCCTCGAATAGGGTCACATGAAGCCGTTGGGGGAAGCGTTGTTGGTCGTGTGAGCAGCAAATCACAAGTCCCGGTCATGTGACCAATGCCTGAAGTATATTGCCAATGGCTGGGGGCGGGTGGGTGGGGTCACCCGTCTTGGAAGGACACTGCCCAGAAGAAAGCGATGCCAAATCACTTCTCCAGAAAAAGAAACCAATCTCAAGCTAATCCTGATCGCCTGCGTATTATGACGATGACCTGTCCAGCGGTATGTCCTCCCACTTCTCTGCCATCCTGTCTGCCTTTAAATGAATTCTGACTCCCATTCCCGTCCCAACATGTCTATCGACGGCCTCCTCCTGTGCCAAGTTGAGGCCACCCGTGGCTTGGTGGAGCAACACATTATGTTCTGTCTGGGTCGGCTCCAACATGATGGCATGAATGTTGATTTCTCTGGAAGGAAATAATTCCCTACACCACCCCCCACCACCCCCCCAGCCATATTCTTATGCTTCCCCCCACCCACCCAGCCCCTTACCACTTCTCAGCTGTCCATCACCTCCGCCGGCACAGCACCCATTGTCAGATTCCTCCCATTTCAGCTGCTCACCTTCCCCACCCGCCTGGCATGCGCTATCATCTTCGGGCTGTCTGTCCTCTTTCAAGTCCCCGCCCCCTCTGAGGTCTTCCCGCTTCCGTTTCTGTCCTGAGAAAAGATCTGGTCCCGCAAGTCAACTGCCGTCGATACCGCCTGACCTGGCTGAGTTCCGCCAGCTCTTTGTCAGCGTTGGAAAAAGATCGATTCTCCCTCCTTATTTTCCGCATGAGATAATTTTTTAATGCCTATGAATACAGCAGTATAAACGTATATAATTAATAAAGTAGTGGACAGCGAGAGCAAGAGACGCGAGGTAGTGTTCATCTGTTCAGGAATGTGACCTTCATCCCGCAAGCCTCCTCGGTCCACTGACCAGCTGCCACTTTCTGCGTTGCCGCTTTCCCTCTACCCATCTTCCTGCTCCACGCCCACTGAGTGTCTGACCGACCTGTCCTGCCGCCGGCCGTCTGCTGCCTATTTTGCTCTCCGCTCATCTCCCGGGAGAGTCGCGGCATCTGCCACATGTTCAGTGACGTCACGGGGCCTGGGCGAACACCGACCACCACTTAATCCGCCTCGTCCCCACTGGTGACAGACATCGGGGTTTAACTCAAAAGCCACTCTAACTCGAACACTGCCTCATTGCCCCTCTCTCTCTGGCCCTCCCTCCTTCCCTCACTCTCAACCTTTTTCTCTCCCACCCTCCTTCCCTCCTCTCATCCTCTCTCCCCTTCCAGCTTGTACTAACATTGTTTTCTTCAGAAGTACCTCTAACTCTGAATCTTCCTCTCCCTGTCACACTCGCCCTCTCCCTCTCACAAACCCCGTTGCTCCCGCTCCACTCTCTCCCTGCCTCTGCCCCACTCTTCCCCTCCCTCCCCGCTGCCCCTCTCCACCCACAATCCTCTTCCCCCTCCATCTGGCTCGCTCCCTCTCTAGCCTGTACTAACATTGTTTTCTTCAGAAGTACCTCTAACTCTGACATTCTCCCCATCTCACTCAACCCCTCCCTCTCACTAACCCCTTTCGCTCTCTCCCCACTCTCTCCCTGCCTCTGGTTGGCTGCCGGTGTTCCACAGGGGTCTGTGTTGGGGCCGCCTCTTTTTGCGTTGTTTATCAACGATTTGGATTATGGAATAGGTGGCTTTGTGGCTAAGTTTGCTGATTATACAAAGATAGGTGGAGGGGCCGGTAGTGCTGAGGAAACAGAGCCTGCAGAGAGGCTTGGATAGATTGGGGGAATGGGCAAAGAAGTGGCAAATGAATTACAATGTCGGAAAGTGTACGGTCATGCACTTTGATAGAAGGTATAAGCGGGCAGACTATTATTTAAATGGGGAGAGAATTCAAAGTTCTGAGATGCAACGGGACTTGGGAGTCCTCGTTCGGGATACCCTGAAGGTTAACCTCCAGGTGAGTCGGTGGTGAAGAAGGCGAATGCAATGTTGGCATTCATTTCTAGAGGAATAGAGGATAGGAGCAGGGACGTGATGTTGAGGCTCTATAAGGCACTGGTAAGACCTCACTTGGAGAACTGTGTGCAGTTTTGGGGTCCTTATTTAAGAATGGATGTGCTGACATTGGAGAGGGTTCAGTGTAGATTCACTAGATTGATTCCAGGAATGAGAGGGTTAACATATGAGGAAAGTTTGACCACTCTTGGAGTTTAGGAGAATGAGGGGGGACCTCAAAGAAGTATTTTGAATGTTGAAAAGCACGGACAGAGTGGATGTGGCAATGTTGTTTCCCGTGGTGGGGGAGTCCAGTATGAGAGGACGTGACTTGAGGATTGCAGGGCGCCCGTTCAGAACAGAGATGCGAAAAAAAATTTTTAGGCAGAGGGTGGTGAATCTTTGGAACTTGCTCCCACGGGCGGCAGTGGAGGCCGGGTCATTGGGTGTACTTAAGGCAGAGATCGACAGGTATTTGAGTAGTCAGGGCATCGAAGATATTGGTGAGAAGGCGGGGGTATGGGACTAAAGGGGAGATTGGATCAGCTCATGATGAAATGGTGGAGCAGACTCGATGGGCTGAATGGCCAACTTCAGTTTCTTTGTCTTATGGTCTTATAGTCTTAACGATTCCAGAAAGTGTTCGAGAGCGAATAAAATTTTCCACTGAAAAGGTTACTCTGTGTACAGTAGAATCTCTCATTTCTCTCTCTTTTGCTCTTTTTCTCTCTCCCTTGCAATCCGTCCTCACCCCTTCTCTCTACATGCGTCTTTCCTCCTCCTCCAATTTTGTCTTAGCGAATATTTGCACCATCGCCTTTTCTCCTACTGGCACCTTGTTACCTTCCTCCCCCTCTCTGTAGCTCTTTCTTCTCTCCTCCTTTCTCTCTCTAAACACTCGTTCACTTACCTCCCTTTTGCTAGCTTCCTTAACCTGCCTCAATCTAAATCTTTCTCTCTATATATCTATCTCTATCTTTTAACCCTATGTCTGACTGACCGGATATATCTGTGAATCTATTTCTCTCCCTCCCACTTTCGCTCTCTCCCTCCTTTCTGAGTCACTTTGATGACCTTTACTGGTGAAACATTGTCCGCTTCCATTCTCATCCCGAAAAGGTCGACTGTTTGTCGACTCCCGTCGATGTTGACTGAATTGCTGAGTTCTTCCAGCATTGTGTGTGTGTTGCATTGCGCCATTACGGCAGGCCAATATGTCCTCTTGGGGGCGCTCAAGTGAAGGGCAGATGACTGCATGGAGGACACGTGGTTTGTTTCTACGCGCTCATCCGGATCTCTATCAATACATTGATCTTCTTTGTGCCCCCCCCCACCCCGAGAATAAACGCGAGGCTCAAGACGCTTCGTAAATGCACACTCTCCATTTCCAGTGGTTACATGTCCAGGTCTTCCCATCACCTATGGTGGCATTACGTTATTTTTACCCCTTTTACTTTTGAAAATGGATTTGAATGGTCTGGTTCAAAGATTCAAAATACATTTACTGTACAAGTATGTGAGATTTGTCTTCGCACAGATAGCCGCGAAACAAGGAAAAGCACGGAACACGCTCCAGCAAAGACATTAACCCTCGCCCAAATACACTCACACGCAACAAAAGACCTGTTGCCCCGAATGGGAAAAAAAAATTAGCTCAGCTCTGTTCCGTTCAGTCTTGTGCGATGTCGTTCCTTTTTCTGCTAATCTCCCCAATCAAAATGGCTAAAAATAGCAACACTAAACAGGAGCGACTAGAAACCAGGAACACATCTTAACGTGAACTACACATTGAACTAGGGCATTGAAGAATGCAGTAGAACAGAGTGATCTAGGAATAATAGTGCATAGTTCCCTGAAGGTGGAATCTCATGTGGATAGTGCGGTGAAGAAAGCTTTTGGTATGCTGGCCTTTATAAATCAGAGGATTGAGTATAGGAGTTGGGACGTAATGTTAAAATTGTACAAGGCATTGGTGAGGCCGAATTTGGAGTATTGTGTACAGTTCGGGTCACTGAATTATAGGAAAGATGTCAACAAAATAGAGAGAGTACAGAGGAGATTTACTAGAACGTTACCTAAGTTACAGGGAAAGGCTGAATAAATTAGGTCTTTATTCTTTGGAGCGTAGATGGTTGAGGAGGGACTTGATAGAGGTATTTAAAATTATGAGGGGGTAGATAGAGTTGATGTGGATAGGCGTTTTCCATTGAGAGTAGGGGAGATTCAAACCAGAGGACATGAGTTGAGAGTTAGGGGGCAGAAGTTTAAGGGTAACACGAGGGAGAACTTCTTTACTTACAGAGTGGTAGCTGTGTGGAACGAGCTTCCAGTAGAAGTGGTAGAGGCAGGTTCAATTTTGTCATTTAAAATAAAATTGGACAGGTATATGGACAGGAAAGGAATGGAGGGTTATGGGCTGAGTGCAGGCCAGTGGGACTAGGTGAGAGTAAGTGTTCGGCACGGACTTGGGGGCCGAGATGGCCTGTTTCCATGCTGTAATTGTGATATAGTTATATGGTTATACAGAATCCAATTCACGATCTGCTTCGATTACACCCTGCCTGAGAGCCAGGACTCAGGCATAATCCTCCAGCAGCGTTGAGTAAGAGGGAGAGAGAGAGACTGTCACACGCAGACACCTTCCTCCATTAACAGTGAGGGAGAGGGAGAATGTCACTAGTAGCCATTTCCCCCGGCAGCAGCTGGTAGACGGCGAGGAACACCAGTGCCCACTACTGTCGCCTCGATGAATTCAATCTTCCTCGGCGCTAACTGAATCCTTGTCCACGAACTGATATTACCCCAAGAGAGCACGCGACCTACAGGACTGTGTCACTGACAGTTTCTAATGAACCAGAATACATGCCATTTATAAATATTTTGTACTTGCCTGGGCTGGCTTGCGATCCGGACAGATCCTGATCCCCACTGGAATTTGCAGCCATGGTGATCGCTGCTTCCCTGGCTGTTCCTGTGGAATCGTGAAAGACGAGGGGGTGACTTTAGTTTCACAGCCATCGTGTCTTTCGGATGAATTCGTAATCAAAAGTCAAATTTATTGGTACTGTTCTATCTATCTTGTGTGGCGGAGTGGATCTAAGTCTCTGCCAAAGTAGGTGTGAAGTTCTTCATCTTCGCTCCACTAGGTCTGCAGTTTAATCTCTCCCTCTCTGGCCAGTATTATCACTGTTTCCTTCAGAGGTACCTCCAACTCTGACATTTAGTCTCCCCATCTCACTCAACCCCTCCGTCTCACTAATTCCCGTTGCTCCCTCCCCACTTCCTCACAGCCTCACCCCTCCCTCTACTTCTTCATGTGGAATATGCTGCCCAGCAGTCCCAACCTATTGGCTTCCGTCGCAGCTCCCCAGGGACCCTCCTGATCATGTACCAATCCTGCTGAGCTCAGGTCTCCATCGGTCAGAGTTGCCCGTAGCAACCCAAGCCTGGGCAGGACAAGGTGGAGGGCAACTGATGCCCAGGCAGCAAGCTACCCCTCTCCACGTATCTGATCAACCCTAAGGAACAGCAGAGAGCGACACGGTCTGGCACTGGCAGCGTCCGGGGAGTTGCCTGTCAGCATTGAACACGACGGAGAACTGCCTGAGCGACCCCAGCCCTCGGGATTTAATTCCGACGCCGTCCCCATGGGTGGGTATCGACACAAGGCAGCAGACATTGACACAGGGCACCCGGAGTCACGCCAACCTGCAACTGTTCCGGCCGCTACCATCTGGGAAACGGTACCGCAGTATTAAAGTCAGGACCAACAGGCTCCGGGGACAGCTTCTTCCATCAGTCCATCAGACTGATTAATTCACGCTGACACAATTGCATTTCTAAGCTATACTGACTGTTCTGTTGCATATTTTACTGCATATGCTATTTATTACAAATTACTATAAATTCCACATTTCACATTGACGGAGAAGAAACGTCAAAATTTTTACTCATCACGTTTGTAAAGGGTGCAAGAGATAAAGTCAATTCAACACCGGGCCTCCGCAGCGGCCGGTGGAATTACATTCCACAAAGTCACACCCTCCTACTAAAGACATTCCTCCGTTTCAAACTGGCTTCGGTTTAAACTGAGGCTCTGCCCTCCCGAGGGTTTTCAACATTCAAACGGGTTCAATAAGATACCCCAGCCCACCACTATTGGAGTATAAATTTTGCTCAGTTCTGAGCTTGCTATTATTTTGCTCAGTTCTGAGTTTGCTATTTGCTATGCACGTACCCAATTTAGTAGGAGAATGAAATCTTAAGAATGTAGAAGGCAATGGTGTGTTAATGAGAGGTAGCTAAAGGGATGTAGATTAGAACATGATTAAATCAATGGGTAAAAACAATAGGGGCAAAGATGTATCTGTGGTACGTGTCATATGCAACTATAGATCGATTACATATGCTAATGCAACTGGACCAGGAGATTGCTATAAAAAATGCCGTGTCCGAGGATCGGTGGGCAATCAGCGACCAGCTCACTGACTGTCTCAGCTTTGATTTGCAAATTAAAGTTTAACCCTTCTTGCAGAATCTTCTGCGTCTCTTGGTCATTTCTGGGGCACGAGAAACCGCGACACCACCCACGACCCCCGCTCATTCTTCAAAATTCCAGATCTCTCTTCATACAATAAGCCTTTCAGTCGCGGATTCATTCTCGTGAACCTCCTCTGAACCCTTTCCAAAGTCTGCACACCCCCTTCTTAAATAGTGGGACCGAGCTGCTCTTAATACTTTAAGCACAGCAGTGTGTTATGATCAGAATCAGAATTATTATCACCGGCATGTGACGTGAAATACGTTAACTTAACAGCAGCATTTCAATGCAATGCATAATATAGAAGAGGAAAGAAATAAAAATTATAATAATAATATTATAATTATATTATATTATTATAATAATATATAAATAAGTAAATCAATGACAGTATGTGTATACTGAACAGATTAAAAGCGTGTAAAAACAGAAATGTTGTATATTAAAAAAGTGACTTTGTGTCCAAGGGTTCAATGTCCATTTAGGAATCTGATGGCAAGAGGGGAAGAAGCTGTTCCTGTATCGCTGAGTGTGTCCCTTCAGGCTGGATAGACGATGGGGTAAAATTCTATCCATTGGAATGTAAAGGACAGACAAGTTAACTGCAGCTCTATGATTTTCAAAGGCTAGCTTGGATGGTGACCAAGATGTCCCCTCGTATTGGAATATCTATACATATATTACTGTTCATGGTGCACGTCCGGCAGTTCATTTTCTCATGGAATAGATATTCTACCAGACCGTGAGAGCGTAAAATGGGAACAAACGTATTCAGGGAAACACAAAGTCCACTGCAGATGCTGTGGTCAAATCAACACGTACAAACAAGCCGGATGACCTCGGGGAAACCTGGAGCTTGTACAGGGAGCACTTGCATGGGGTTCCGGTTTGGTCTGTCCCATTGCGGCAGGGAACAGGGGGAAGGGTGAAGGAGCCATGGTTGACAAGAGATGTGGAGCAACGAGTCAAGTGGAAGAAGGAAGCTGATGGAAGCAAGCATCAGCAGGACACTGAAGAGTTGCAGCTTCTCAAAGAAGGAGCTGAAGAATGGACTTAGGGGAGCCAGGACGGGGACCTGAGAAGACTTTGGCGAATAAGGTTAAGGAAAACCCCAAGTCCTCCCTGTGGATGACTGGAGTCAGGGGCGTATGAGGGATAGAGGAGGAAACATGTGCCTGAAATCGGCGGAGGCAGGTGAGGCTGTAGTATTCACCGGTGAGAAGGGCATTGACGTTCGTGTCAACAGCATGAAACAGGCCGACACACTGGAATGTGTCAACGTCAAGACCGAAGATGCGCAGGAACGCTTGAAAAATAATATTAGGGCAGGACAGGATATACCCCAGGTTAATATGGGAAGCGAAGGAAGAGGGTTCCGACCCTTGTGTGATGATCTTCCGGTCCTCATCGCCACGGGAGGGGTACCAGAAGAATGGAGGGAATCAAATGTCATTCCTTCTTTCAAGAAATAGACTCGAGTGTCACTGGAAATTATCCAGCAGTGAGTCTTACTTCAGTGATCGGATAATTATTGGAGAATATTCTTTGGATTCAGGAACATTTGGAGCAGCACAGCGCGATTATGGATAGTCAGGGCATGCCTCATGATGCTGATGGAATTATTTGAGGGAGTGACAAATCACATTGATGAAGGTAGAGCTGTGGTTGCGGTGTTTATACATTTAGTAAAGATTTTGACAAGGTTACCGGTCGTAGGCTTGTTGAGAAAGTCAGGAGGCTTGGGATACAGGAAGTCTCGCACTTGTGGATTCAGAAGGCCGAGGGTGTTTATAGACGCGTAGGGGTGGGGGGGGGGGTTGATCTTGTCATTTCGGTTCGTTTTATTGAGATTTTTACACACTTCATACAAATGCCACGATCGCCACGATTCTTTATTTAAGCCTGTTCAAGTCTTGTGGAGGGAGGATCGATTAACAAACTTCGCAGTGCTTGCGGAGTCCTGTCCAGCGATGCCCCCCCCCCCCGAACGAGAGAACAGCCCTCCCTTTATACAGGGTCTTACAGCACAGTCAGTCACGTATGAATTTGGATACCCCCCCCCCCCCCCCAGTCACATGCCCGGCAACAGTGATAGTACGGGACAAAGGATACTTAAGCACTTAAAGCGGAAGCAGATGTGATCCAGCCAAGAGCAATGTGTGCGATTAGTATCTCAATTCTCGCATGTCATCAGGACAAATTTATCCTTTAACATCTCATTAGTACTTGACAAAGAACATGTAATTACCTAAAGGGAGAAGTAAGGGCCAGCCACTCGAGAAGAACGTGTGCGATTGGCTCATTCCTTTAGCCTGAGTTCAGCATTTCCAGAGACAAGAGTATAATTACATTGCCACACCCTGTATCCAAGACAAGGGAACCCGCGGCGTAGTTTAGCGTCTAAATTCCTGCATGGTCAGCGGGACAAATTAATCTTTTTTAACACCTCATTCTGTCGGTGACCAGTCGCGTTCCGCAGGGATCTGAACTTGGAGCTCTGCTCTTTGTGACTCTTGGACTGTGACTTGGCTAAGGAGATGGATCGCGGTTAGTCAGTTTTCAGGTGGCACAAAGGTTTGAGGATTTGGGGAGGGGGCGCGGGTAGTCTTGTGGAGGATCGTCGTAGATCACAACCTGGCGTTGACAGGATGCAATTCAGATGAAGCTGGGCTGAGAAATGGCAGATGGGGTTCAATCTGGAAAGGTGTAACGTCATACCCTTTGGAAGATCAAGCTACAAGGATAATTACAGAGCTAATGGCTCTGTCAGTGTGGATTAACACTGGCTCACCTCCGCTAATTCTTAAAAAGTTGCCGCACAATTTGATCAGGTGCTTAGTACTTAGCATATTGTGTTTTGGCTTTTGTTAATGGTGGAATTGAGTTTAATAGCCACGAGGAAAGGTTGCAGCTCTGTGTAGCTCTGGTCAGACTACTGTTGGAGAGGCGCGTTCAGCACATTTCAGGAAGGATCTGTGAGAGAAATGATTAAATTAAAGACGGTACTTAAGGAGTCCATTTAGAATGTGCTGACACAGAAAGAACGTGCAAAGCAACTTGCAGGGCAACGTATAAACCAATTTGCAAAATGAGGATGAAACAATAGCTTGCTGATTAAAGAAGCGATACGGGTAACGGGAAGACATGCTTAACGGTTGAACAATAACGGTCAAAATGCGCTGAGGCTGATAAGTGGGCCAAAGGGTAATCACATTTGTAATTTTGTAATGAGATTAAGGAAGAATGTCTGCACCTCACATGGGTGCAACTCACAAAGTCGTAAACAAGTAGGGTATAAAAAAACTGTGCAAAGTGTAATTCGGCACTCAATCTAGCAGGAGCTGGTTGGGTCCGACTCTGCAGACTCGAAAAATAAAGTTTACCGTTCTGCAAATTGCTGAGACTCAGTGTGTTTCTGACAATCTGTAAGCTTTAGAGAGGGAGGGAGGGAGGGAGAGTGCAGAGAAGGTAGAGCAGGACGCTGCCTGGGTTGGAGAGCATGTCTTCAGAGGATAGGCGAGTGAAGCAGGGACTTTCTCTCTGTGTGGAGTGAAGGAGACTGCATAGAGGTGTACAAGATGAGAGGAGGCCCAGATGGAGTTCCCCCCCCCCTCCCCCGGCAAGGGCGGACATGCTTATCAGATAGGGAAATAATTTTAATATGATTGTTTAGCAAGAGGAGGATGCCAGAAGGTAAGTAAGTTCTGTTTAGACAGAGAGTGGTGGGTGTGTGGAATGCCCTGTCACGCTGGTGGTAGAGACAGTTACCTTAAGGAATTTTAACAAACCATTGGAAAAGGCAGATGGGTGAAAAAGAAGTGGGAGGACGGTGTAGGAGAAAGGGTTATATTGATCATAGGGTAGGGTAGAATTTCGGATCAACATCGCGGGCCCAATGCTTTGCGAGATGCTGTAATGTTCTACGTTTCTAACCAAAAGTAAAAGACACAGACCCAACTAAAAATAAAAGGCACACGCCAATCTGTGTTGTGGAAAACTTACCTTAAATCCGCAAATTTCCCTCTTTCTTTTTCAAGCTGTTTCTATTTCTCGGCTGGACAAACACGCTTCTTTGATTGCTTCAATATGCATCGGTGACTGTCGGGTGTGAAGCTCAGCTTGCTGTGTGCGTGTGAAACACAATCTGCAGGCCCGCAGCATGGATTCAAGTGCTCACATTCCTCACAACGGGGAGCGGCCGTCCTGTCGAAAAGATTTGGAACCGGTTTCACAATCCACACTCGGTTAAACTCTGGAGAGAAGTTCCTTACAATTACACTTAACATATTTCCTCCCTGTTGGTGACAGGGAAACAATATTATACACACTGGGTGACCACTTTATTGGGTACTCACTGTAAAAAAACTAGACTGAACTACGTAAAAAAAAAACACAGCAAAAAACTACACCAGACTACATACCTACCCCGGACTGCCTAAAGTGCACAAAACCGTGCAGGCATTACAATAAATAATAAACAGGACAGTCAGGGAAGGTGTCAGTCTAGACTGGGTATTGAGGAGTCTGATAGCTTGGGGGAAGAAACTGTTACATAGTCTGGCCGTGAGAGCCCGAATGCTTCGGAGCCTTTTCCCAGACGGCAGGAGGGAGAAGAGTTTGTATGAGGGGTGCGTTGGGGTCCTTAATGATGCTGTTTGCTGTGCAGATGCAGCGTGTAGTGTAAATGTCCATAACAGGAGTTTTGTACCTCTAGGTCAATTTACATGTCATTCACTTCAGTAAAAACCTTTCAGACATCCCAGTGGCCAACCATTTTAAGCGCAAGCAACCGTCAAAGTAAATTTATTCTCAAGGTCCATCTATGCCACCATGTACTCGCTGGAGATGCGGTTTCGTGCAGACCTGCTCACTAAACTGATAATAGAATAGTCACTGTAATAGACTCAATGAAAGAACGCGCCGACCTGTGCGTTCAACCAGTGTGCGGAAGACAGAAATCTCCGCAAATGCAAAAGGAAGTAATAATAATAAATAAATAATCAGCAAATATCGAGAACATGAGATGAGGCGACCTTGAAGGTCACTCCACGGGTTTTGGGGCCAGTGAAGTGGAGTGAAGCTATCCCCTTTGGATCATGATCCTGGTATCTGAGGGGTAACCACTGCTCCCGAAAACAAGTGGCGAGTGTCCCGCGGCTCCTCAACCTTCTTACCGATGGCAGCTGCGGCTGGTGGGGACCCGGATGGTGGAGAATGATTTCCTACTGCAGCACTGCATGCGGGCGAGCTCGTCTGCAGAGGGGGCTTTCCCCGGGCCAGTCTTTTTGCAGGATTTTCCATTCAAGGCCGTTGGTCTTTCCATCGCAGGCTGTGCTGCGGCCAGTCAATAGGCTCTCCACTGACACATCGCTCGAAGTTTGTTAAAGGTTTAGGTGTCACTCTGGGTATTTGGAAACTGCTAAGGAGACTGCTGTGCTTTCTTCGCAATTGCCATTCCAACATGGTGGGCCATAACTTTCTACTGCCAAGTTGAGGACACTGTCTGGGTAACCTCCAGCCTGATGGCGCGAGCATTTATTTCTCCACCTTCTGTTACTTTCACTCCTTTCGCTTTCCTTTTCCTTCCATTCCCCATTCTGGCTTCCCTGCATATCTCCTCCCTCCGGCGTGCTTCCTCTTTCCCTCTCTTCCACGGTCAGATTCCTTCTTCCTCAGCCCTTTACCTTTCCCACCAATCAAATCCCACCTTCTCACTTTCTTCCCCCTCCCTCACCCACCTTCCTACCTCCTCACATGGCTTCACCTACCACCTTCTAACTTCTACTCCATCCCCCTCCACTTCCCCGCCCCGCCCCCCCCCCCACAAACTTCTAATTCTGGGCTCCTCAACCTTCCTTCCTAGTCTGCCTGAAGGGTCTCCACCCGAAAGACCGGCGATTTATTCCCCTCCACCGATGCTGCCCGACCGGCTAAATTCCTGCAGGAATTTGTTTGTCTTAGTTCTCATGGGATTGCTGTTTTCCACACAGGGGAACAGACACAGGGCATTCCTGAATGGCGTTTCTGAATGCAGACTCTATCTGTTTTGAATTCTGCTTTAACGCGAAATGAATCGTACAGTCAGTGAAAGTCTCACCGAACGGGGCTTCCCCCTTCCTGTCCCGTCCTGAAAGGTCTAGCTCCTAAACATAGACGGTTTGTTCGCTTCCACAGAGGCTGCTGACCGACTGAGTTCTTCCAGCTCAACGCTGGTTTTAACGCCAGGGACCCTCGACCATTAACCGAGGGGTCGGTGGAGCCCCAGGATAGGAGACCCTGCTCTGGCATTTTTGCGCGTTTGTTTGCTCCGCGTTTCAGCTGCCTGCAGAATCTCTCGAGCTCATGATGGTTTGGGTCTCCCTGGGCATCCGTTTCCCATCCCGAACAACGCTGACTCCCGCCGCCAATGTGAAGTCCCGGTATTGGATTCCAGGCGCTACCTGTCGCCGCAGTTGGACCAGCGGAGGGCGGAGAGCGGCGGATCGCCCGTGTCGGCGTCGGCTCTCCTTACTGGACCCAAACACGGAAGCTGATCTATTGTGTGATAAGAGGAAGGTCGCGGCCGCCGGCCCGCCAGTTGCGGATGAGAAGTGGAGAACAGCAATAGAAAAGCGGCAAGTCGCAGGCCGAGCCGGGTGGGATTTCCTATCGCACCTTGATCAGACAGTGTCTCCGAACCGGATTGTGATAACACCCCCCCTCCACCCCACCCCCCGCCAAATTCTGAATCTTCCGTTGAGTCCCTGAGCTGATATCGCCTTGAGTCAGGGGCAGGCCGTAAGGCGGAGGAGCAAATTAGGCCGTTCGGCCCTTCGGGTCTGTTCTGCCTTTCCATCATGTCTGATTCAACATCCAACATCTATTCTCCTGCCTTCCCTTCGTAATCTTCAACACACTTACTAATCAAGAACCTATCACTCATCACTTTAAATATTCCGGTGGGGGAAGGGGAAGGCGGTGGTGGTGGGGTGGGGGGGGGGTGGTGGTGGGGTGGGGGGGGGTGCGGGTACCTGAACTCTGCTGAGCACTGAGGTTTCTGGCCCAGCGAGCGGGTCGACTGCCCCAGCCCCTGTTCTACCCACCCTCGCAGAAATTTCGGATCCTCCGCCCCGGGACAGGGCAGACAGCGAAAGGGATTGGGTGGGTGGGGGTTGGAGGGAAACGGTGGGGCAAATCAAGGAAACCTGACAGAGGAATAAAGTGAACCTTACCTCGCGGCCGCAGGCAGCTTCTGTGCCGACTTCCGCGAGGGTTCCTTGCAGAACAGGTATTTGTTTTCCTCCGACAACTTGTCGCCCGGCATTTCGATGATCGGCTCAGCCAGTGGCAACCTGTGAATTTGATCCGCCGCTGGTTCTCCGGGCCCCCGAGCTCCGCCCCCTCCTGCAGGAGCTGGTCTGACTGCCCCAGTACGTGCTTCGGCAGAAACACTCCTCGCCCGCTTCGGAGTAAGGAGTGGCCTCTCCGCTGAAATCTAAACCGACCGGTTTGGCCACAGACTGTGTAAGGTTATGAACGTGGCTGATTGTATTAATGACAACACTGAAATTCGCCTAACTGAAGCTGAAACAGAGCCGAGTTGTTTAATCGACGAACGTGCAACATTGACAGAGAGCGGAAGGTTGTCCACGCCCGTGACTGCTCAGCGCCGGGGAGAAACTGCTGGGAGTGAACTAGTTAATGACAGTTCGGTGCTGGGCCCCGCAAGGCGGTCAGCGCTGTGGAGCTCAACGCTGCTGACTGATCCCCTGACGAGGACCGACTCCTGGTCCTCCGGGGGGTTCTCCTCCCGCCGTCATTAAACAGCCCCGCGGTTATGGTGCCATTGAGTGAGGGGGTTTGCTGCGGGCACCGTCCGGCCAGATTTATTTTTCGGTCTCCCTCCCTGCACGCTGACTCGTCAGCGCCCCCTTGAGTCGGCCAATGATAATGGTGTCGACGGGCAAACTTCAACCGGGCGTTGGAGCTGTGCTTAGCCTCACGGTCATAGGCACAGTAGGGGGCTAAGCGCACAACCTTGGGGTGCCCCTGTACTGATCGGGACTGTGAATGAGATGTTGCTGCCAATCCGAAATGACTGGGGTCCGCAAGTGAGGCAGTCCAGCATCGAATTGCACAAGGGGGTATTGAGGCCCAAGTTCTTTGGAGGTTATGGATTAGGTTGGATGGGATGATAGTATTGCGTGTGGATAGTCAGAGGCTTTTTTTCCCCAGGGCTGAAAAATGGTTGCCACAAGAGGACACAGGTTCAAGGTGCTGGGGAGTAGGTACAGAGGAGATGTCAGGGGTGAGTTTTGAAACTCAGAGAGTGGTGAGTCCGTGGAATGGGCTGCCGGCTACGGTGGTGGAGGCGGATACGATAGGGGCTTTTAAGAGGCTTTTGGATAGGTACATGGAGCTTAGGAAAATAGAGGGTTATGCGTAAGCCTGGTAATTTCTAAGGGAGGGACATGTTCGGCTCAACTTTGTGGGTAGTTTTTTTTAAGTGCTGTAGGTTTTCTATGTCCCATACCGAGATGTAGTCGAATCAGATCATCCTGATGTTTTGGGCGGATGCCAGTATTGATCACTGAGCTGTCGTCAATAAAGAGCCACTTCGCTGTCCAGGCCGTTCCGGGGTCGCGAAGAGCCAATGGAGCAGCAATCTGCTGGGGACCTGCTTGTGCGGGGCCCTCGGGCTGAGGTCATTGTGGGGTCATTGTGAGGTCATTGTGGGGTCATTGTGAGGTCATCCCGCGCCGATGGGGACCGCGGTGTCGCCAGTCCGAACTGCACGGAGTCCGCCAGTGAGGACGTCGCCCACTTAAACGCACCAGGAAGTTTTCCACCGCTCTTCCTTGTTGGGGTCGCCCGTATTTTACCTCCTGCTGTACCGGGCCGATGGCGATCGTGGAGGTGATGTTGTTGCCGATTCGGAATGACTTGGGTTCCACAAGGGAGGAGATCGAGGATCCATTTGCACAAGGAGATATCGCAGACTAGGCCTTGGAGCTCCCTCCCTCTTCTGACCAGTTGAACTCCCCGCTAGCTTATCTTGTAGCGCACCTGTATTGATGGCGCACAAGGAAGTATCGAGGCCAATGTCTTGGAGCTCTCCCACTTGCCCAGTCAGTTGCAATTCCACAGGCAATGATTATCCTTCATTTCAGCAGAGATCCTCGAGCCGATCCGACCGCTGACAGGTCGATTTCAGTCCTTCTGTATCGCGCTCGGCTCCCTGACAGAGGCTGGAAGACGCGCAGAGAGCCTTGATCCCTGCCGGCATCCCCTACGGAAGTGACGCCGCATTTCCTGCCATTGTGCAAGTCCACGCGCAGTCACGCAGCACGGAGACTTCCCCGGATAGTGCCGGCCATCAGGCGCGCATTTCTGCTGACCAAAGCGCCAACGGGCACCGAAACGGGCCAATCGGCCCGTCGAGTCTGTCTGGACCATTAAACACAGATTTACAACAGTCACGTGGACCGATGCTCGCTGGGGTTTAGCAGAATGAGTGGCGAGGGTCTCTCACTGAAACCTATGGAACATCGAAAGGCCTAGATAATCCCTACAGTGGGGGGCTTCTACAAACAGGGGGAGGGGGTGGGACTCAGGTTAGAAGGCAACGCCTTTGCAGTAGAGAAGAAAAAGAGAAGAAAATTATTATTTTTTTGTTGTTGTTGTTTTTGGCACAGGGTGGCGAATCTGGAACTCACTGCCACAGTCCGCTCTGGTAGCCAGGATTTGGTTACATTGAAAGGGGAGGTGTATAGGATCTTTATTTTCTAAGGGTGTTAAGATTCATGGTGCAATGCCGAGGGGTCATCAGTCATTTGTCGGAGAGCCGTTGGAACGATTTTGGGTTCATTATCGAAGAAAAATCTTGCTGGCATTGGGGAGGGTTCAGAGGAGACTCGCTATCATGACTCCGGGGACGAAAGGGTTAACGTATGATGAGTTCTGAGTGGCTCTTGGCCTGTGTCCACCGGAGTTTAGAAGAATAAGTGTTGCGGGGGGGGGGCGGTGTTGTCTCATTGGAAAGGTGAAGATTGCGTGGATGTGGAGAGGATATATCCATCAGTGAGGGGGCTTCAGAATAGGATGCCCCTTCAGGACGGTGATGAGGAAGACGTTCTCCGGCCAGAGGATGGCAAATCTGTGGAATTCATTGCCACAGACGGCTGTGGGGGACAGGTCACTGGGTATATAAAAAATGGCGTTTGATAGGTTCTTGATTATTATCCGGGTCAAAGGTTCGGGGGGGGGTAAAGGCGGGAGAATGGGGTTAAAAGAGGGATTGTAACAGGCTTAGTGGGAGCGGGTGGAGAAAATATGGGATTAGAAGGTTCTGGTGTCAAGGGGGAGTGGGTTGGTCAGCCGGGGCGGAGAGGGAGTTGCTGTTACCAGGTGCTGGTGTGTGTTGTCCGGGCACCCTACCAGTGGGGTCGGAAGGGAAATTGCGGGGTGGGAGGCTACGGATGGGGATTTAATCACTTGGATCTGATGGAGGACTCTGGGGTCAGTGGGTGATGGTGGGGAGGGGTTGGGCCTGCGACAGGAGCTACCGGAGAAGTTCGGCTGCAGGGAGGCAGGCTGGAGAAGCCGGACTGCGATTTTATTCGCCGAGACCTGCACAAGCAATGCCGGAGCAGACGCCATTTCACTGGCTCTTGGCGCGGCTCTGGAGGGTCTGGACAGCTCCGACGCCCTTTATTTACGACAGTTCAGTGCTCAATACCACCATCCAATCAAAAGCAGCCAATAGGCTCGGAGGACCTTACCTCTATAGCTCCTCGTCCAATCGGGTCCTGGATTGCAGACCCCAGTCAGTGTGGATTGGCAGCGACATCTCCATCACAATCAGCATCAGCGCGGGTGGATCTCAAGGCTAAACCCCCTGCTCCACCTGCTTTTTATACTTGCGACTGTGAGGCGGATTACACCTCCAGCGCCCCTATTTGATTTTGCTGAAGACACCGTGGTCCTTGGACGAATTAAAGTCGGTGACGGACCAGCATAGATAGAGGTTGGTGGGGGGGGGGGGGATTGAATTCTGATTGAATGGAACGCTCTCTCACGCAAACTCATCGCAGCCGGACAGCTGTTTACTGACGGCAGGAGGGAGGAGGAACACGGAGATCCAGCAGCCGGACATCTTCCGCGGATCAGCGTCGAAGCGGTTCAGCAACTTCACATTCCTGAGAGTTATCATTTCGGAGGATCCGCCCTGGGCGCAGCAGATAACTGCCAATAAAACGAAGGCACTCACTGCCTCTCTCTTCTTAGAAATTTGCGACGACTGCAAATCCTCTGCCTCAGATGTGTCGTACTCCAGGCCCGCGGGCCAAATCCGGCCCGCGGTGGAATTATCTTTGGCCCGCCAGATAATATCTAATTACTATTAAAGCTGGCCCCAGTAATATGGCTAATGCTGAGTTTATTCAGGTACCAGGTTTTCAGGGTTTTTAGTGTTTATTCGGTTTCCCTGGTTTATTTCCTGAATATCATTAATGAATAATTTTTTTTCTCTCTATTAGAGCTGGCCCGCCGGTATAGTGCATGCACCACCAATACTACAAATCCCACAATGCACTGCCAGTGCATTGCTCGCGCTTGCCTTACTCTCTCATCAGCATCCTTATGGCGCTAGTCACGTGTGGTCAACTTTCAGCTATCCCTCACCCCAAAAATGGCTGAACGAAAGGCGGACTTTGAAAACAGGGGTTTTCAAGGCAGGTGGGAGGCAGAGTGTATGTTCGCAGATATAAAGGGCAAACCTGTTTGTCTTGTGTGCGGAGACGGTGTGGCTGTAAATAAAGAATATAACGTAAGACGACACTATGAAACGAAACACCACGACAAATACAAGCATCTGGACAAGGAACAGAAGCCCGCGATGTGCGGTCAAAAGAGTGGATTGGTGGGCAGGATCCGGGAGAAGATGCGGGAGGAAAACGGCGCAGGTGAGCTGACAGCTTATCACTGCATCATACACCAGGAATCGTTGTGTGGCAAAGCCTTGAAAATGGAACATATAATGAGCACCATAACACGAGCAGTTAACTTCATAAGAGCCAAAGGTTTAAATCACCGCGAGTTCAAGACGTTTCTGGAGGGGTTGGGTTCAGAATATAATGATTTGCCCTATCACACAGAGGTGCGATGGTTAAGCCAAGGAAAAGTGCTGAAAAGATGTTTCGAGTTGCGTGAGGAGATCGGTCAGTTCATGGAAAGCAAAGGGAAAGACACAACAGAGCTCCGGGATAAAAAGTTGCTTTGTGAAATGGCGTTTCTGTGTGACATCACGAGCCATCTCAATGCGCTCAACCTGCAGCCTCAGGGTCGGGGTTGTGTGATCACAGACATGTACGCTGCAGTGAGGGCTTTTAAAACCAAGCTGCGCCTGTGGGAGACGCAGATGCAGCAAGAAAACTTGAGCCATTTTCCGTGTTGCCAAAATATGAAAGAGCAGGTTTCTCCCGCAGTGTTCCCACGTGCAAAGTTGCTGAAAAACTTAGCATACTTGGTGCCGACTTCACACGGCGATTTGCCGACTTTGAAGCCCAAAAAGGCAGGTTTGAACTGCTCAGTAACCCATTTGCAGCTGACGTGGAAAGCGCACCAACCAACATACAAATGGAGCTGATTGAACTCCAATGTAGTGACACACTCAAGGCAAAGTATGACTCGGTGGGCCCTGCACAGCTTCTACGTTTCATTCCCGAAACCATGCCCCAGCTGCGTACCCAAGCTGCTCAAATGCTCTCTATGTTTGGCAGCACATGTCTGTGTGAACAACTGTTCTCTTTGATGAAGATAAACAAAACATCACACAGGAGTCGTCTTTCTGATGAACACCTTCACTCAATTCTGAGGATTTCCTCAGCTCACAGCCTGACTGCAAACATTAATGAACTTGCATTCAAGATGAGATGCCAAGTATCTGGCTTAGACTAGTGTGAATCACAGAGTGTTGGCCTGTGGAAAAATGTTTTCATTAGAAATTACTCAGGAAAAGCTGCAGATAAAGCCATAAGAAATAAATGCAACTGATTTTTTATTTATTTAATGTTCAATGTTGTTTTTGTAGGCAATAACCTAAGCTTTGTTAGTTCCAGGTTAATATGTGTAATAAATTCATTTCAATAAGTTTTGCAATAAACGCTGAACCAGTCCGGCCCTCGACTTGTACCGATTTTTAAATTTTGGCCCACTGTGTATTTGAGTTTGACACCCCCTGCTCTACTTCGTCACCGACGTTATCTCTCTTCTGGTAGAAACATCACCAACTTTTCTCGCAACTCCCTTCCACCCCTCTCGCCCAGTACACACACACTCACACACACACACAGACACACACACACAGACACACACACACAGACACACACACACACACACACACACACACACACCACTGCACCGATAAGCACTTCTCCAGTCTCGAACCCAACCCCTCTCCTCCGCTTGGCCAGGCCACCCAGCCTCTGGGTCTGTACTCCTTCATATCATCCGAGATGCACCGAATTCTTTTGATTAAAAAAATGTTCTGCAGTCATGCCGCACACACCGGAGACGTGGGTTTCATCAGTTCCTGTGTGTGTGAAGCTTCCATGTTCTGCCCGTGTCCCTCCCGTGTCCCCAGAATCTGCATGAGAGGATGGATGTGTAGTGTAGCGTAGCGTCCAGTGTCAGTGGGGGATGACAGAATGGCGGGGAGCTGGTGGGAGCCGACGAGGTAGAAATATTCTGGAGGAATAAACAGAGGAATGTTCGGGAGATCCAGAACAGACTTGACGGGGCGAAGGGTCTCTTTCTACATCTCTGGCAAATATGTGAAGAGAAAATGCTGGAAACTCTCAGAGTGGACAGTGTCCGTGAACAGAGACACAGAGAGAACGATTCAGGTCTGAAATAATGACATCGGGTGCTGGAAACTCTCAGACTGGACAGTGTCTGTGAACAGAGACACAGAGAGAACGATTCAGGTCTGAAATAACGACATCGGGTGCTGGAAACTCTCAGACTGGACAGTGTCTGTGAACAGAGACACAGAGAGAACGATTCAAGTCTGAAATAACGACATCGGGTGCTGGAAACTCTCAGACTGGACAGTGTCTGTGGGGAGAGGAACCAGGCACAAGATTTAGGTTTAATTCAAAAGGAGGGCTGCTGGAAATCCTCAGCATCCACAGGGAAACAGAGTGAACGACCGGGATCTCCAGCACCGATCCCTCAGCATCCCACCAGTCACAGCTACCCAAGCCTCACAGTGAACATCGAATGGTACGGCACTGTATAGGCCATTCGGCCCACAATGTGGTGCTGTCCTGTATGAACCTTCCCTCCTACACAGCCCATAACTCTCCATTTCTCTTCCACCCATGTGTCGATCTGAGAGTGTCTTAAATGCCCCAATTGTATCGTCCTCTCCCACCACCCGGCAGTGCAGTCCCGGCACCGAACGGTCTCTCTGTAAAATAACCAGACTGAAATCTCCCCGAAACTCTCCTCCACTCACCACCAACAGATGTCCTCAAATATTGGCCATTGCCACCCTGGGGAAAAGGCTCTGTCTGCCCCCTCTATCCGTGACACTCATAATCCTACACACCTCTATCCAGTCACCTCACCGATACACAGGGGGCCGCACCGGGGCCACTGAAGATAGTGAGTCACCCCAGCAGACTCACTGGTGAAGAGACGCCTCATCTAAAGGACTGCTTGGGAGGGCAGAATGGTCGTGTGGGAGAATGTGTCGGGGCAGGTGTCACACCCGTTCTGCTGGATAGGATAAGTGCCGGGAGGGAAATCAGTGGCGGACACTAAAAACATAAAATGGTGGTGGGTGGGGGGATGTGTTGGTGTGGCGACAGGCGTGCTTGGTGATGGGATCGGGCTGGCGATGGCGGAAGTTCCGAGAGTTATGTGATGGATAATGTTGAGTTCCTCCAGTATTTTGTATGTGTCGCTCAGGATTTGTATGTCCTGCTCCGTGTCCTTGTTCATCAGTCACTGAAAGTAAAGAAAGCTAATGGCATGTTGGCCTTCATAACAAGGGGAGTTGAGTACAGGAGCAAAGAGGTCCTTCTGCAGCTGTACAGGGCCCTGGTGAGACCACACCTGGAGTATTGTGTGCAGTTTGGGACTCCAAATTTGAGGAAGGACATTCTTGCTATTGAGGGAGTGCAGTGTAGGTTCACGAGGTTAATTCCCGGGATGGCGGGACTGTCATATGTTGAAAGGTTGGAGCGACTGGGCTTGTACACACTGGAAGGACTGCTTGCGGGGGGGTGGGCAGAATGGTCGTGTGAGTGCAGTTGAAGGGGCAGGTGTCTCACTTGTTCCGCTTGATAGGATAAGTGCCAGGAGGGAGATCAGTGGCGAGGGCGAATGCAGCGTACCCTGCGGAAAACAGAAAGCATAAAATGGTGGGGGGGGTGAGGGGATGTGTTGTTGTGGCGACAGGCGTGCTTGGTGATGGAATCGGGCTGGCGATGGCGGAAGTTCCGAGAGTTATGTGATGGATAATGCTGAGTTCCTCCAGCATTTTGTATGTGTCGCTCAGGATTTCCAGCTTCCGCGGAATCTCTTGTGTTTTTAGTTGATCCCGCCCCTTTAACTCTTTGTTTTCTGGTGTCATCGACCTTTCCCTCTCACCGCTCTCTTCCAACGCTGCAGGATCATCTCTCAGTTAAATTCGGTCCTGTTTCAATTTCAGGCAGTCTTAATTTAATGATCTCATTAAACGTTCCAGCCGCGTTAATGAGCAGGTTTCCTCGCTCTCGATGCTGGAGTCAGCTGCCAAACCGGTCCGATTAGATTTCAGCAGAGAGGCCGCTCCTTTAGCCCGGAGCAGGCGAGGGATGTTTCTGTTGAAACACGCGCTGTACCGCGGCAGTCAGACCAGCCTCTGCCGGGGTGGTTGGGGGGCGGAGCTCAGCGCCCCGGGAGAAACAGGGCCGGATCAAATTCACAGGTTGCTCCTGGCGACGGCAGGCGATAGGCTGTCGGAGAATAACAAGGAGCCGGAACGGAAACCGAGACAGGAGCTCCCGGCGGCGGCCGTGAGGTAAGGTTGACGCCGTTCCTCTCTTACGTTTGTTCGACTTTTAGGACAGTTCGCCCCCCCCCCTCCTCACACACCCCACCGCCACCCCGTTCGCTCTCTGACCTGTCCCGGGTGGGGGGAATCGGGGCTGCGACAGTCGAATTGTCCGCCGTGCCGAAACCTCAGCGCTGAGCGGATTCCGGGCACCCCCCCCCCCCCACCTCCGCGTAGCCGCCTTTGCTCCGCGGGAATGGTTGTAGGGACGTGTGACAGTGCCTGACAGCATCAAGGGAGAAGAGTACAGTCCGACAGTCCGTTTTGTGTCGACAGTCTTCAGCAGGACTGAATGCTGGCTGGATAGAGAGGGACAATGAAAGCGTCAGGATGGATGGGCAGAGCAGAGTCGAGGGGCCGAATGGCTGAATTTGCTGCCATGTCTTACGGCCTGCCCCTGCCACAAGCCGATATAAGCCCAGGGACAGAAAAATCCCGAGTTGGAGGTGTGGGGGGGGGGGGTGGGGTAGTTATCACACTCCAGATCGGAGACGGTTTCTGGGCCACAGCATCAAGAACGACGTTGGAAACGCTTGAGCTGGAGGAGCTCAGTCGGTTAACAGCCTCTGTGGTAGGAGACAAACCGTCGATGTTTTGGATCTGCACCCTTCCAGGGAAGGGGGAAGAAGCCCCATTCGGTGAAACCTCCACTGACTGCGCGATTTTTTCCGCGTCAAACCAAAAGTCATTATCAAATGGAGCCTGCACTCCGGAACGCCGTTCAGGAATTCCCCGTGTCTGTCCCCCTGTGTGGAAAACAGCAAGCCGATGCCAACCCACGCCTACAAATCCCTGCAGGAATTCAGCAGGCTGGGCAGCATCGGTGGAGGGGAATACACAGCCGAGCATTCAGGCAGACTGGGAAGGAAGAGCCCGGGATAAGACGTTGGTGGGGGTTGAAGCGGGGCGGTGTGGAGGTGAAGGAGTGCAAACTAGCAGGGGATAGGTGAAGCCACGTGAGGGTGTAGCTCGGTGGGTGAGAGAGGGAGGTGGAGTGAGAAGCTGGGGTACCATATGTGGGAAAGGTACGGGGGTGAAGAAGGAGGAATCTGAGAGGACAGGACAGGCGACCATGTCCTTGTAAATGTCCAGAGGCATGGGAAGCTCACACCACTCTCTGCAGAGTCCTGTGATTGAGAGATGTCCAGTTCCCACACCAGGCAGTGATGCAGCCAGTCAGGATGCTCTCAGTTGTGTCCCTGTACAAAGTTCTTAAGATTCAGGGGCCCATACCAAACTTCCTCAACCGTCTGAGGTGAAAGAGGCGCCTTTGTGCCTTTTTCACTGCACAGCCGGTGTGTATAGACCAGCTGAGGTCCTCGGTGAGGTCATCAGCATGCTTTTATGCAATAATTTGCTGCAACGTGATTGGCTGATCAGGTGACTGCATTAATAAACAGGAGCACCCAATAAAGCGACCACTGGGCGCATCCCCGTTCCATCCCTCTCACCAACAGAAGTTAAATGCGTTTAAATTGATTGTAAGGAATTTCTGTTCAGAGATGAAGTGAGAGTGGATTGTAAAACCGGTTCCAAAACTTTTCAACAGGAAAAGCCGCTCCCCGTTGCGAGGAATGTGATCGTTGGAATCCATGCTGTGGGCCTGCAGAACCTTTTCTTCACTCACACAGCAAGCTGAGATTCTCACAGGAGAGTAACCGACGCATATGAAAGCAATCGAAGGAGCGCGTTCGTCAAGGCGGAAAACAGAAACGGCTTGAGGAAGGGAAAATATATTTTTGAGTATGTGAGGTAAGGTTTCCATAGCACGGACTGGTGGTCTGTATTATTTGGGGAAGTGTTGCACTGAACATTGAACTTCATAGCCCAGTGCAGATCATTCGGTCCCAGATGATGATCTGGACTTTTACCCCACTCCCAGGATCAATCTAACCCTTTCCTCCTGCACAGTCCTCCACTTTTCTTTTACCGGTCTGCCTTTGCAATGGTTTGTTAACATCCCTTAAGGCAACTGTCCCTCCCACCAGCGTGACAGGGCATTCCACACACCCACCACTCTCTGTGTAAAAATAACTTACCTTCTAGTATCCTCCTCCATCTGAGCTCCAATCATTTCAAGGTTACTTCTCTATGTGTTACCCATTCCCTTGGCTGCAAACTCCATCTGTGCTTCTTGTACACCTCTTTCAAGTCCCCCTCACTCCAACAGAGGAAAAGGCTCTATTTCACTCTTCCTGTCCTGTTAAGACATGCTCTCCAACAAGACAGCATCCTAATGTAACCCCCCGGGTGGCCTCAGGCTCACTCAGCTCATTCTCATCTAGGGGGAGCAGCCTTCGCCCCCGCCAAACTGAAGTCTTCTGGCCAACATTCGATCCCCTGCGAACTCCTCAACTCACAGCTCAGGACCAACCGAAGTGGTCAACCAAGCACATCTATCTTCGTCTCCTCTCCTTGGGGTACCACCTGGCCTTGGACCCCCACTTGGGGTCCATTCCTCGACCAGTTTACAGCACCGCGTCCTCCCTCTCTCACCCGCTCACACCGATCTCCCCAAAAGCCCGCCAACAATAGTTCACAGACTCAGAAGAAAGAACAACATTAATCCCAATTGGTTAACAAAGGAATACAATTCGCGTTATCAGTAAATTTTAATCCAAACTAGCTTCCAGCACTCTCTCACAACAAAGAAGCAGACCTACTTTTAACAAAGAAGCCATTTTGATTAACATACGCAGTAACAAAGAAAAAGAAGAACCCCCCCCCCCCCTTACACTAATACAGATTCTCTGCATTCCCTCTCTAAATCTCCCAGATCCATCCAGAAATGTGTTGAACAGACCTGAACACAACTCTGTGGCAGTGGTCTGTCCAGAGAAACATAGAGCTTGTGGCTCTTAAACTCAATTCTGTGATTAACACCTCTATTATACATGGTAAATGGTGGGCAAATTAATTTAAAGTATTCTTAAAGATGGTATATGTAATTATCTGGATAGACGGGGTTTGATTAGAAACAGTCAACATGGATTTTTGCGTGGAAGGTCATGTTTGACAAATCTCATTGAATTTTTTGAAGAGGTTACTAGGAAAGTTGACGAAGGTAAAGCAGTGGATGTTGTCTACATGGACTTCAGTAAGGCCTTTGACAAGGTTCCACACAGAAGTTTAGTTAGGAAGGTTAAATCGTTAGGTATTAATATTGAAGTAGTAAAATGGATTCAACAGTGGCTGGATGGGAGTTGCCAGAGAGTAGTGGTGGATAACTGTTTGTCAGGGTGGAGGCCAGTGACTAGCGGTGTGCCTCAGGGATCTGTACTGGGTCCAATGTTGTTTGTAATGTACATTAATGATCTGGATGATGGGGTGGTAAATTGGATTAGTAAGTATGCAGATGATACTAAGGTAGGTGGCGTTGTGGATAATGAAGTAGGTTTTCAAAGTTTGCAGAGAGATTTAGGCCAGTTAGAAGAGTGGGCTGAACGATGGCAGATGGAGTTTAATGATGATAAGTGTGAGGTGCTACATTTCAGTAGGACTAATCCAAATAGGACATACATGGCAAATGGTAGGGCATTGAAGAATGCAGTAGAACAGAGTGATCTAGGACTAAAAGTGCATAGTTCCCTGAAGGTGGAATCTCATGTGGATAGGGTGGTGAAGAATGTGTTTGCTAAGCAGGCCTTTATAAATCAGAGCATTGAGTATAGGAGCTGGGACGTAGTTTTAAAATTGTACAAGGCATTGGTAAGGCCAAATTTGTAGTATTGTGTACAGTTCTGGTCACCGAATTAAGGAAAGATGTCAACAAAATAGAGAGGGTACAGAGGAGATTTACTAGAATGTTCCCTGGGTTTCAGCACCTTAGTTATTCTTTGGAGCGTAGAAGGTTGAGCATTGGCGCGTGGCCTAGCGGACAAGGCATCGGACTAGTAACCTGAAGGTCAGCTGAGGCAGCGGGTTTGTCTCCTTGAGCAAGGCACTTAACCACACATTGCTCTGTGACGACACCGGTGCCAAGCTGCGTGGGTCCTAGTGTCCTTCCCTTGGACAACAACGGTGGCGTGGAGAGGGGAGACTTGCAGCTTGGGCGACTGCCAATTTCCCATACAACCCTGTCCAGGCCTGCGCCCTGGAAAAAACTTTCCAAGGCACAAATCCATGATCTCATGAGACTAACGGATGCCTATAAGAAGGTTGAGGGGGGGACGATAGAGGTATTTATAATTATGAGGGGGATAGATAGAGTTGACGTGGATAGGCTTTTTCCATTGAGAGTAGGGGAGATTCAAACAAGAGGACATGAGTTGAGAGTTAGGGGGCAAAAGTTTAAGGGTAACACGAGGGGGAATCTCTTTACTCAGAGAGTGGCAGCTGTGTGGAATGAGCTTCAAGTAGAAGTGGTAGAGGCAGGTTTAGTATTGTCATTTAAAATAAAATTGGATAGGTATGTGGACAGGAAAGGAATGGAGGGTTATGGGCTGGGTGTGGGTCGGTGGGACTAGGTGAGAGGAAGCGTTTGGCTCGGACTAGAAGGCCCGAGATGGCCTATATCCGTGCTGTAATTGTTATATGGCTATATGGTTATAAGATCGGTTTAAATAAGATTCCGCCCCCACGCTGCATTCTTCTGAACTCCAGTGACAGGAGGCCCAGAACCATCACACCATTGACAGGATAAAGTCCTTAAAGAGAACACAGATGATCCTGATCTGTTCTGTATCACAAGACTACAATTACATGCAGGACGGTTGGTCACATTCATTTCTTCCAGTGCGAAGCTCACCCGATTTCTATTCCTCTTTCCTTTCTCCGTTCCCCAGTCCGAATGACAACAGCCTCACCGCCTCTGCAGCCGAGCATCTGGCCTCGGCTCTCGGCATTAACCCCTCGTTGACTGCACTCTCGCTGGGCGACAATAATCTGGGAGATTCGGGAGTGAAGCTGCTGTCCGAAGCTCTGAAGACCACAGACTGTAACATACAGGAATTACGGTAAGAAAGTGTGGGGGATACTGAGGCACTTCGTGGATGCCTCTAATCAGTAAATGGACTTTATTTGGTACAAGTATGTAGCTGTTGTTAATTGTCGGGCGGCACATTTGCCTGTTTTTATGATGCTAAAGGCTGGAAAGCTGGCAAACTGCCGGCCAGATTCGAACTGGGGACCATTGGCCTGAAGGTCCGGTGCTGATTTCACTAAACTACTGACCGGCTGGGTGGTGTGAATGCAAATGTCTAATTAGCCAATCATGTGGCAGCACCCCAAAGCACAAAGAACGTGCAGGCATGGTCAGGAATTGTTGTTCAGACCAAACAGCAGAGTACTGTAGGAAGGTGATCCAGGGGACTGTGGCCGTGGAGTGAGTGATTGGCAGGAGACAGCGCAGGTGTGAATATCTCACACAACAGGAGCTACCGAATAAAGTGGCCAAGGAGTGTGTTACATCAGATTTACTGGTATATCAGATTTTCAATTTTGTTTCTGGGACCTGATTCTCTGATCCCCAGGCTGAACAACAATGGTCTCACACTGTCATGCGCGGAGGATCTCGCCTCTGCGCTCATCACAAGCGACACGTTGACGGGACTGTACCTGAATGACAATAATCTGGGAGATTCCGGGGTGAAAGTGCTGAACGAGGCGCTGATGCATCCAGACTGCAAGATAGAGAAACTGGGGTGAGTACCAGTCTTTGAGACATCGGACTTTCCCGGGCCTTTCAAGATCACAGCTTCAACACATTTTCCAATGCAGTAGCTCATTGCATTAAAAACGGAAAGCGATTCTGGAGTCAGGATTCAGGATTGCCTACCGCAACAAATATAAAGGGGAGCAAAATGATTGTTACTCCGGAGCCGATTCAGAATAAAGAAACATGATGGCATAAAACATGATTCATGGACATATGTATAGCAAGGGTGCCCAAGGATTTTGCACACAACTGTAACAATTTTATGTATTACACTGTCCTGCTGCAAAGAAAACAATCCTGACACATGTGAGTGATGATAAACCTGAATCTAATACGGACCTACATTGTGGGCTGAAAGTTGGAAGCGACAGGGAACGGAAAACATCCTGGAATGATCAATAAATCTGATGACTGGAATCAAATAACCTTGCCTGGTATCTCAGGGTTCAGTGCATCTTCTCCCGTACCAACCCCTTGACCCTGGCACTGCTATGCCAACTGTCCCGCACCCCTCCCGTGGTGCTCCCCTCTCGCCATTCCCAACATCCTTTGATTGCGTCGTTTACCATCTCGCACTCTCTTCTCCACCTTGACAAATATTGTACCGTGCAAAAAGGTTGGAACCCTAGCTATATCTATATACACCCCCACGTCTGTTGCACAGTGCTGTATATAATCATGAAATCAGTCCTATAAAACACGGTGTACAATGATCTGAGTGGTGCATGCGATTACTTACGTACATTGATATATTCTGTGTACCTAAACTGATGCTAGGTGCAGGAATATGTGATATTGAGGGGACTCAGACGTGAAGTAACAAGGGTTACGCTGTGACTCTTCGCAAGAGCAACTCTTGTTCTAATTTGTGACTCTCCCTTTTTCCCTTCCCCTCTCTGCCCTCTTCTACCCCCACCCTGCTTGCTACTCTCTGTCTCTCTCACTCTCTTCTCTCACACACACACACACACATTATGTTTCTTCTACAACACCCTCTTACTCTCACCCACATTTGTGTTTTTTTCTCTCACTCACAATTGCATATATACATAATTTCTCTTTCTCCATCTGCCATGCTTGCTCTGCCATCTCTTTTGCCCTTTCTCTCACTACCTCTCTCTCTCACTCCATCTCTCTCCCTATCCCTGTTCCTCATCCTCTCCCCTTCCACTCTCCTGCTCCCTCCCTCTCATTTGCCCTTGCCCTCTCCCGCTCCCTTAGACTTGCCGGCACTGCGCTGAGACTCCAGCCTCTCTCTCATCCCTCCCCCTCCTTCGTCCCTCCCTCCTTCTCCTTCTCCCTCTCTCACACCCTGAGACTTTCCGGCACTGGTCTCACTGACTCCTGCTCGGAAGACCTGATGTCCAACCTCAGCACCAATCCCAAGATGAAGGACGTGAACCTGGGGTCGAGTTTCTCCTCAGACCAACTCAGTTGCTCATTCTCCTCGACTGATCATCAGGAGTCTGATGTGGAGACAGTGAGTGTTCCTTGTGTTGATGGGAAAGCATAGGATTCCAGGCAAAGTCTCACTGATAGAAAACAAATGGGAACGTGGAGCAGTTGTAATTTTCACTGTCTGTGGATGATTCTGGCTTGCCGAACTTGACCAGATTTTTTTTCTTGTACTTCGACGCCAGATTTTAGGCAGCTATTGGCTTTGGGGGCGCAGCAAGTAATATGGGATGCCAATGGAATGTAGGTCCTCTTTGTCATACAGCGAGGAAGCTATTGGTACTGTTTTTCAATGGTTCATTTTATTTTGTGTGCAGGCCATTTATCAGTCTTGGTCTGTGCAGTTTTACAAGTTTCAATTGTCCTTCTCAGTTCTTTGAATGTGTGCGAGGAAATGAATCTCAAAGTATGGGGTGACATATACGTACTGTGATAATAAATTTCCCTTGAGATTTCAACTTAAGACCATGAGATCATAAAACAGAGGAGCAGAAGCGGGCCATTCGGCTCATCAAGTCTGCCCCCCCATTCGATCATTGACTGATCCAATTCTTCCAGTCATCCCCACTCCCCTGCTTTCACCCCAATCGCCTTTGATGCCCTGGCTAATCATGAACCTATCTCTGCCGTAAATACACCCAATGACTTGGCCTCCACAGCCTCTCGTGGCAACAAATTCCACTGATTTACCACCCTCTGACTAAAGTAATTTCTCCGCATCTTAGTCCTAAAATGACATCCTTCAATCCTGAAGTCGTGCCCTCTTGTCCTAGAATCCCCTACCATGGGAAATGACTTTGTCACATCAGGACTTTTAACATTCGGAATTTTTTTACGGGATCCCCTCTCATTCTCCTGAACTCCAGGGAGTACAGCCCTTATGTTCCTCGTATGGTAACCCTTTCATTCCTGGAATCATTCTCCTGAATCACCCCGAACCCTCACTAATGGCAGTACATCCACCCTAAAATTAGGAGCCCAAAACCGCACACAATACTCCAAGTGTGTTCTCACCAGTGATTTAGAGAGCCTCAATGTCACATCCCTGCCCTTGTATTCTGTACCTCTGAACTTTGTTCAGCACGTGATCATTTCCATCCATTTAATTTGTTGACCTATCTGTTTATTCATTTATTGATCTATTTATCTGTTTATTCATTTATTGATCTATTTATCTATTTATACATTTATCGATCTGTCTGCCTATTTTTCTACTGGCTTCTCTATTATTTGGTTTACCTGTCCAGTTATCCGTCGTTGAGGTACAACACAGTAGCCAGTCCTGCTGGCCCATCGAGCCCGTGCTGTCCAGTGGCACCCATGTGACCAATTAGCCCGCTTGCCCCTGACGTCTTTGGGACGTGGGGTGAAAGCAAAGCACGCGGAGGAAACCCAGGCGGCCGTGGGTGGAAGGCAAAGCTCCTCACAGGCAGCCGCCGGAATCGAATCCGGGGCGCGACTGTTGTGCTGACCGCGGCACAACCACTTCGACTTGTGCAGCGCGTAACATCTGGAGTAGTGCGGGCAGTTTTCATTTCTTATTCCGCGGGGTTAAAGGTGGACTTGTCGAAAACCTTTCATTCCGTCGGGAGAAGCCTGGGCCTGTGCTGATTCTAGCAGGAGGATAAAACACAGATCTGTACATCTTTCAACACACACAAAATGCTGGTGGAACGCAGCAGGACTAGACTAGCCCTGACGAAGAGTCTCGGCCCGAAACGTCGACAGTGCTTTTCCTTACAGATGCTGCCTGGCCTGCTGTGTTCCACCAGAATTTTGTGTGTGTTGTTGTTTGAATTTCCAGCATCTGCAGATTTCCTCGTGTTTGCTATGTACATCTATATTTATTTCATTCACCCATGTATGTGTCTGTGGGTGAGAGAGAGAGAGAGAGGAAGAGAGAGCGAGAGTGAGAGAGAGAGAGAGAGAGAGAGAGAGAGAGAGAGAGAGAGAGAGAGAGGGAGAGAGAGGGAGAGAGAGAGAGAGGGAAGAGAGAGGGAGAGAGAGGGAGAGAGAGAGAGAGAGAGAGAGAGAGAGAGAGAGAGAGAATACATGTTGCTTACAGTAGCCGTTTTCTCTAACAGGGAATATCTGCATAAAGGGGCAGAATTTAAAATAAGTTGATGGGCATTGGGATCCAAAAACGGTGTTATCCACCCCAGACACTTTGTTCAAGGTAAAATTTGTTATCAAAGTTACGTATACTGTATGGGACCTTATACTACCCCGAGATTTATTCTTGTGGGAATCTGCAGTAAAGCAAGGGAAGTACAAGAGAATCATTGAGAAAAAAATACTACACACAAAGACTGACAAACAACACGTGTTGAAATGAAGACAAACTGTGCAAATGCAAAAAAAAACTAAATAATGATAATTAGGTAATTTAGTAAGTGGACAAATGAACAAAGGTTGAAACAAGCAAGAACAACATACTTCATCATAGTAGCCACTCCAAATACACATAACTTACAGAAATGAACAAGTGGATAACACCAGAAATATGGTGAATTAAAAGAGGAAATAGAAAGACTTTGGAGCATGAACAGGGTATACATTGTCCCGTTAGTAATACCTACAATGGTTATCACCCTATATCACCCTTCAGAAGGACACAATTAAACTAGAACTGGGAAATGCCTGTGCTTGGCTGTGTCCACACCTCTGGTTTTACCATCTTGAGCTGAGAAAAAAATAATAACAATAATAAATTGAGAATGTGATTTATATACCTCTTTAAAAAGTGAGTCCATGGGATGAGGAATCAGTTCAGTTTTCCGTCGAGTGTAGTTTTTGACTCTGCTTCCGGAACCTGATGTCTGAAGGCTGACAGATAGCAGGTCCTGAACCCGGTGGTGTGGGTCCTGAGGCTCCCATATCTCCTTCAAGATGGCGGCAGTGAGAAGGGAGCATGGCCTGGCCTGGATGGTGGGTTCCTGGATGACGGAGGCCGCTTTCTTGTCGCACTGCTCCATGTCGATCTGCTCAATGGAGAAGAGGGATTTTCCCTGCGATGGACTGGGTTGTAGAAGTTTACGCTTTAGGAGAGAGAATGGGGGGGGGGGGGTGGTGGGGTATGTGAAACAGTCAGTGATGTAGATTTGTGAGCAGCTCCAATGGACATGACTTCACTTAACGCCAAGCCTATTCTTATGAATTGGGCTGTTACATCTCACCCCTGATTCGCCAGAAAACGTCACCTGTTTCTGCTGCTTTGCGTTATGTGATCGAGCAGGTATTATTGTCTAATCTCACTTTATTTTACAGTCTGCGGCAGAATCTGTTTAAACATATCGGACAGGAACGGCCGTGGCTGCTGCAGGAATCTGGATCGTGCAAAAGTGTTGGACCCGCTGTTTTGGCATTGACGGTTGCCTTGTATAAAAAAAAACCTTCTGGTTATACGATGATTTTTTAATGTGTCTTTTTGTATTTGTTTTTACTATATTCATCTTGTTAACCCAATAAAATGCAATAAAGTTCAAATAAAAGTGCTTTGCTTGTTTATTGCGCAACATCCTTTGTTTCCGATTAGGGCCTATAAGCTTACTTGTAACTTCTATAACAATTGCAGATGTCCCTGTTCAATTTGCTTGCGGAATTCTCTCCAGCAACTACAAAGTCAAAGAGGCTGTCAAAGTTTCAGATCAAGTCCTATATCTGGACCTGGATAGCAGATGCGTGAGGTAACCAGTATAGATAGTTGAGAAGGAGGGGTGAGAGGAGACAGGACCTGGGAGGTGAAGTCTGACCAGCTGAGGTCGGAGATGATGAAACTAGTCACAGAGCAGAAGGTGGAATTCAGATGGGTCCTCTGGATAGGGAAAGACTTGTCAGGGTGAAGTGCATAACTCTTGTTTGTCTATTAATTTAAGGTGGTTTCGTAATTTCAAAGCAACTAATGGGGAGTGTCGGTTTCTGATTCTGAAAGACACTCAAATCAGCGTGAGTTCTGAACTGTAGTCCAAGAACTGCACCCTCATATAAGCGTCCTTCTTCTCCAGAGTCTTGCCATTTGTACTATATTCTGCCATCATATTTGACCTACCAAAACCACTTCACACTTATCTGGGTTGAACTCCCTCTGCCACCTCTCAGCCCAGTTGTCAGCATCCTGTCAATGTCCCGCTGTAATCTCCGACAGCCCTCCACAGCACCGCCAACCTTCGTGTCATCAGCAAATTTACTAACCCATCCCTCCACTTCCTCATCCAGGTCGTTTATTTCGTTCCTGCCCATGCCTTGTGGCTCATAGAAGCGTAATTGCCGTTTTCTTCTCTTCACCAACCGTGAGGAAAGAACTCAATTCAGAAAGGTCGACTGTTGATTCGTCAGACCCGCTGAGATTTGTGTCCATGGCATCCTCAGCCTTCCTTTCCTCTTTCCTTTCACTGGATCGCTCCACAACCCCTTCCCTTCCTCTTTCCTTTCACTGGATCGCTCCACAACCCCCCCCCCCCCACCACACTGTTTCCATCGGCCCACGACACCTCCCGTTACTGCAGACCACGCTCCGGCTCCATTTCCCTTTTGCATGCCATTTGGGACGAACTTTGTTTCCATCACCGATCACTCCAACTCCAAGGCCCTACCCAACTCCGCCTGCCATTCACTCTTTCTCACCTTATCAGCGCTTGTGCCGCCACTTTCTTTCCTTTTTCCACACCAGCTTTTACAATTTCTCTCCCGATCCATGGTATTGACCGGAAATTTCGAGAACCCATTTCCTTCTGCGTGTGCTATACTAGGATATTATTTCCGGCCCCGGTGCCGGTGGCTCTGGAGTAATTTGATGCCCGGCCAGTGTGGGGCGCTGTTGACCTCTGTTGCGCGACTCCGACAACCTGCGGCTCTTTCGAAACAGGTGCAGTGCACTGGGACGGTTCCGTCATTCAATTGAATTGACTTTATTTGTTACATACACGAAGAGTAAAAATCTTGACGTTACGTCTCCGTCTAAATGAGCAGTGGGCAATCATAGTGATTATAATCACATAATAAATCGAGCAGTCTATGCAACATAGAAATACACTTAGATTAGCGTCGGTTAATCAGTCTGACGGCCTGGTGGAAGAAGCTGTCCCGGAGCCTGTTGGTCCTGGCTTTTATGCTGCGGTACCGTTCCCGGAAGGTAGCAGCTGGAATAGTTTGTGGTTGGGTTGACTCGGGTCCGAATGATCCTTTGGGCCCTTTTTACACACCCGTCTCTGTAAATGTCCTGAGTGGTGGGAAGTTCACATCTACAGATGCACTGGGCTGTCCGCACCACTCTCTACAGAGTCCTGCGATTGAGGGAAGTACAGTTCCCGTACCGGGCAGTGATGCAGCCAGTCGGGATGCTCTCAATTGTGGCCCCTGTAGAAAGTTCTTGGGATTCGGGGGGCCCATACCAAACTTCCTCAACCGTCTGAGGTGTAAGAAGCGCTGTTGTGCCTTTCCTACCACACAGTTGCCTTGTACAGACCACGTGAGATCCTCCGTGATGTTTATGCCGAGGAACTTAAAGCTGTTCACCCTCTCAACCCCAGACCCATTGATGTCAACAGGGGTTCACCCATCTCCATTCCTCCTGTAATCCACAACCAGCTTCTTTGTAAATGCGACATCGAGGGAGAGGTCGTTTTCTTGAACCGCTGTGTCAGAGAGATGACTTCTCCCTTGTAGGCCACCTCTTTATTGTTTGAGATTAGGCCAATTAATGCAGCGTCTTCGGCAAATTTAATTCGCAGTTTAGACCTGTGGGGAGCGACAGAGTCCTGGATATCCAGGGAGTAAAGGATAGGACTTCGTTCACAGTCCTGAGGGACTTCTCTTTTGAGAGTGAGAGGGGTGGAGGTGAGGGAGCCCACTCTAACCACCTGCGCGATCTGACCGGAAGCCCAGGAGCAGCTGCACAAGGCAGGGCCATAGGCCGAGGTCTCTGGGCTTCCTGTCGAGCCTGGATGGAATAGTGCTGTTGAGTGCTGAACTGCATTCTCACATCGGCGCCCTACTTCTGCGGATGTGTAAGGACAGCATGCAGAGCAGCGGCTATTGCGTCGTCTCTTCCTCACCTTATCTGCCCTGATGCCACCACTACCCTTCTTTGTTAGCTTCTACAATTCTACAATTTCTGTCCAGATCAATAGTACTGGCCCGAAATTTCCAGAACTCATTTCCTTCCGCGTATGCTCTTCCAGCATATTCCTCTTCCCTCCGGTACAGGAGGCTCCGAAACAATTTGGCGCCCGGCCAGTGTGGGGCGCTGTTGCGGTACTCCGCCAGTCCGCGGTGCTTTGGAAACGGGTGTAGCGCGGGTCTCTCGGCACTTGTAACGGAAGCTGCTGATAACTTCTCAAATGTCTCAAGCCAGATTCCAGGGCAGAAACCGAAAACGTTTTATTGATTGGCAATTGTAAAGAAAACATTGAGTAGACAATTAAGCTACTCATTGTCATACGGTGATAGAGTCATAGAATACTCCAGCGCAGAAATGGGCTATTCGGCCCATCGGTCCGTGCCAAACTGACTAGTCCTATCGACCCACACCTGCTTCATCGACCTCCACTCCCCTCCAACCCAGGTGCTTAACCAAGCGTCTCCTAAATTTTAGAATGAGCACTTTTCCTGGCAGTTCCGCACTCTCCCTCGCCAGCCTTTGAATGATGATGTACTCTTAAAAGTTTCAACCTTACCCCCTTAACCCTTGACCTTTAACTCTAGTCTTACTTCACCCTTACATACGGTTCGGGTCAAATCTGACCAGTCTTGGCATTTGACAGCAGTAAAAAAAAACACACCCTAAATGGCATTTCTTTTAGCCGAAATTTGATGACTTTTCCTAAAGTGACCCAAAATCAGCAAAAAATGAAAAAAAAAGTTAAACATTTTTACTTTTATACAGGCGCTGCAAATTTTTGTACATTGAGGCTGTTCCGGGTCAAATTTGACCCGTATCTATTGAAATGGATTTTCGATTCTGGAACATTAATTAAGGATTAATCTCCCATTTATTAATGTCAGATGGGCTAGTTATCCATTCTACATAGATCTGTGCTTCAAACTTTGGTTTAGACACTTGTTATGAAGGGATTCTTGGGCCGGGTCAAAATTGACCCGGACCATACTGTGAAGGGAGAGAATATGAACAGGTTGCCTGGGTTAACCTTAGTGGAATAAAACTACTTGTGTTTATTCTGTTCATACCCGTTATGATTTTATATTCCCTCCCTATGCCAATCTCACACAATTAACAAAAATGCGACAGTCAGTGACCGATGGGGTCTTCGATTTCCCCTGGTCGGCGTTTTCCCGCGTCAGAATGACTTGCAGGTCGTTCTCAATAGTCACATAAGTGAATTACATGCTGATTAAAAATTCACAATCCAGAGTTTTTTCCGGGCTCACTGCAGGTTCGGATATAACTATTAAGTTATTTCAGAGATAAGGTTGCTGAATGAATTGTAGCTAACAGAAAATCCAACTGCACCTCCTCATGCCCAAATCATTCCCAAGCAGGATAATCACATAAGTGCACTGAATGCGACAATCAGTCTCCTAGAATGAGCCCCATCCCGAGATTTTACCGTTTGTGCAATTCCCTCGGTCTTTCGAGTCCCGGGGTATCGGTGGCAACGGTCGAGTCACGTGTCGGCAGGGCTCCCGTGACGTCACAGTAGGGAGGAGCGAGCGCGTAGCTCCAGCTACGAGAATGTGAAATTTGCTGGCATTATAACCCCCGGGTTGGGCAGGCTCCGTGAGTTTGGGGAAGACCATCTCTGGGCCTGCCAAATGGGTGAGATTGAGATGCAAGCCCAGTCCGAAACCAACACCCCCGCCCACCCCAGTGTTTGCTTGGAAGCAGCGTGACCCCCTGTTTCCATCCAAGGGGTTAGTGTGGACGGTGGAGGATTATAGATACCCGGGGATACGAATTGACAACAAACTGGACTGGTCAAAGAACACTGAGGATGTTCTACAAGTAGGGTCAGAGCCGTCTCTACTTCCTGAGGAGACTGAGGTCCTTTAACATCTGCCGGACGATACTGAGGATGTTCTACGAGTCTGTGGTGGCCAGTGCTATCGTGTTTGCTGTTGTGTGCTGGGGCAGCAGGCTGAGGGTAGCAGACACCAACAGAATCAACAAACTCATTCGTAAGGCCAGTGATGTTGTGGGGGAGGAACTGGACTCTCGGACGGTGGTGTCTGAAAAGAGGATGCTGTCCAAGTTTCATGCCATCTTGGACAATGACTCCCACCCACTCCATAATGTACTGGTTAGGCACAGGAGTACATTCAGCCAGAGACTCATTCCATCGAAATGCAACACTGAGTGTCATAGGAAGTCATTTCTACCTGTGGCCATCAAACTTTACAAATCCTCCCTCGGAGTGTCAGACACCCTGAGCCAATAGGCTGGTCCTGGACTTATTTCCACTTGGCATGATTAACATTATTATTTAATTATTTATGGATTTATATTGCTATATTTCTTCACTATTCTTGATTGGTGCGACTGTAACGAAACCAAATTTCCCTCGGGATCAATAAAGTATGTCTGCCTGTCTGTCTGTATCTGTTACCCTGTTACAAATCAATACCACCAATTAACAGACAGTACCCCGAGTGAAATAAAACGATTTAGCTTTATAATTCTTAATTAATCCTCCTACCTGTCTGAATGACCCCAAGGAATTTAGCTGCTTCTCTAGCCGAGAGATGTAGGTAGAAAGCTTCTCCCTCTTCTCCTGACACATGTTCTGAAGCCCCGTTATGAGGTCCATTGCGCTTCCCGCGCACCAGACCCCTTTTCCATTGCTTGCATGTGGGCCGCAGAAGTGGCAAGGAGTGTCTCTGTTTTCACGGTTCTCACTACGTCAGCAGCGCGCCGGCTCACACTTTCAGTCAATCGCTGCCCTCTTACGTCATCAGAGCACTGCCACTCATCCAAGAACTGGGAGGTCCGCTCGGCCCAAGTCTCATAGTCTTTCTCCCTGTCGGGGCGGGCTGGAAACAGATAGCTGGGACTTCGAAAATGGGCATTTTCCATTTACCCGCCAGCGAGGTAAAGGATGGAACCAACTCGCTTGGGGCTAATTAGTCATTCGAAATCAGACCACTACTTCCCCTCGCTCCGCAGGCAAAAAAGAACCCTGTCTTTGAAGTCGCCGGCCCCAGCGACAGGCAACTTGGCTTGCGATTCTGCCTGCCCCGCTACAACATTTAAACCGGAGGGGTGCATGTGTAAAGGGGAATATATATATATCTCCTTCCCAAATTGTAAGCATTTCAACCTTTGACTGACATACAAAGTTCACCGGCAAAGCCCATGGACCCCACAGGTAGTTTAACACATTGAACATTCACACAAGCCCTCGGCTGAACCGCACAGGACTCGGGACGTTTAGTGAGTGTGTGAGGCAAAGGAGGGCGGGCATCGATGCGTCTGTGACGCAGTTTGTCCCAAGGGCCACCCCGACACCGGTCATTTTGTACTGGGAGCGGAGGCTTAGGGCCTTAGGTTCATACAGATGGAGACACGCCCTCTGGTCCATATGAACGCCAGGCAGACAGTCGCCAAAGAGTATTAATAACGACTGGGGTCACCCGTCTTGTAAGGACACTGTCCAGAAGAAGGCAATGCCGATCCACTTGTGTGGAATTAAAGATCGCTGGGATCGGTCATGATCATGAGATCATGGTCGCCCACGTCATGATGACCCGTATCGCTGATCCGTCCGTGCAGTGATCTGGATGGATTTTCAGTCTTCTAATGTGAGAGCGTCAACTCTTTTTGCTGGCAAACCATTGTGACTAAGCCCCTCACTTTGTATCTGATGTCCTTTTCAAACCGCTCGCCTTCAGTGTCAACCTGTGTCCGCCTGGGACAGGGGAAAAGCAAAACTTACAACAACGAAACATTTAAAAGTCAGCCATGCGCAGAGGCTCATAACCCTGGTAACTATCCCATTCAAGATCTCTCCAAACGGCTTTGTCCCAGTGTAGGATCTCAACCTGCGAATCGATAATATACTTCTCTGCAACTAATACCCGTCTATCTATCTGTCTGTCTGTCCGTCTATCTATCTATCTATCTATCTATCTATCTATCTATCTATCTATCTATCTATCTATCTATCTATCTATCTATCTATCTATCTATCTATCTATCTATCTATCTATCTATCTATCTGTCTGTCCGTCTATCTATCTATCTATCTATCTATCTATCTATCTATCTATCTATCTATCTATCTATCTATCTATCCGTCCATCTCTCCATTTATCCATCTATTCATCGATCCACCTATCGATCCATATATCTATCTATTGATCTATCCAATCATCCGTCTATTTATGCATTCGCTATTAAATGATTATCTATTTATTTATAACAAGCCTTTCCCGCCTTTTGAGCCGTGGTGCAACAACAACTCCGGAATTAACCCCAGTTTAATCTTGGGGCAGCTTACAATAACAAAATTAACCTACCAACCGGTAGGCCTTGGCACCGTAGGGGGAAACCGGAGCACTGGGAGGAAGTCCACGAGGTCACGGGGACGACATACAAATTCCTCTCAGTTCCTGGCTGGAATCGAACCCGGCGACGCCGACACTGCAAAGCTGTTGTGCTCACCACTAGGCTATCGTGCCTCGCCACTTCTATTATTTTAAATACTTAGAGAATTATTGTCACCTGACCGAAAGGCAGACGCTCCTTCAGCAGGTGTAAGGCCAGTGCCTCTCCATAGGTCCAGCTCTGGCGAAGACTTCGCGTGTCGGGAGCATCACCCACTAATGCCGCTAGTTGGCGTCTCGTTGCATATCTGTTCCCGCAAGTAAGAGCGTACAGAGAAAGAGTGAAGATATATTCCCCGGGGACACGTGCTGCAGGATTATAGGGAAAGTTTGATTACGTTAGCGCCGGGCCCAGGAGCGAGGTTCGGTCAATTTAAGCGCCGGATTGAATTGGAAAGGTCGGGGATGGGCCGAACCAAGGGTGCGGGGCCTGGGTCCAAGAGCGAGGAACGACCCAGGATTTTGACGATTTGAGCGATATCTGTAAAGGTCAGGGTGTCTGGGGAGTAGGCGAGGATCGGGCCTGTTCAGATCACCGCTCTTCGTCGTTAATCCCGAATTGAGGCCGTGGCCTGCGACTAACCGGCTACTGGGTCGGTTGCTGTGATGAATGGCTTCGTGGCTGTGGACTCACGTTCGCGAACTTCAGTTGCTGGCTTGCGTTTGCTGTTAGCACAACTTGTTTGTTCTTTTTTAACCCATCGCGTTGAGTGTTTGACGATCTTTTTAAATGGATTCCATTGGGTCCCTTCAATTTTTGGCTCTCGGTAAAGATACAAATCTCAAGGTTCTGTACAGTATACATGCTTTGAGAATCAATGAACTTCCACCTTTCAGCTTTATTCCCTGAAGCGTAGGAGAATGCGGGCAGACTTTATTGAGGTATGAAAAATTACTACGGGGCCTTTTTAATTGAGGCTGGGCGAACGAATAACCACAGGCTAAGGTTGCGTTACGAAGTTTAACCTTTAAAGATAATTACCGGTTGGACATAGAATCTCCACTGACTGTCAATTATAATTATTGGCTCAATTCACAAGCCACGGGGATTTACACAAAATGAATACTTGCGGGCATACCTACTTGGATTCCTTGACCCTCCGTGGACAAGGAAGGAAAAAAATAGTTACCCTGGGGGGGGGGGAAGGTGTCCACGCTGAAAGGTCATAGCAGATCAATAGCTGAAACTCTTTGAGTTCACGTTCTGTTGTTCTGCTTAAGTTGTCCTTGAGAGAGTCCAGGTTCACCAAATTGTTCACAAAATGGCGGCCAAACAGTTCACAAAATGGCGGCCAAACAGTTCTTAAAATGGCGGCCAAACAGTTCTCAAAATGGCGGCCAAACAGTTCTCAAAATGGCGGCCTCCATTGCTGCAACTACATGGCAAGAACAAAGACTTCGGTTTCGTTTGTTTCCGCCGCCATTGCCTCATCCTTATTTGCCGATTTTAGATTGCAGTTCTTTCCGGCCGACATGTGCAAGGTGAAAGTATTATGGGATAACTATGGGGGGGGGGGGACCTCTTCACTCAGAGGCTGTTGCGAGTGTGGAACGAGCTGCCGGCGGAAGCAGTGGATGCGGGTTCTTCCGCAACGCTTAACAGAAGTTCAGATGAATCAACCGATAGCAGGGGATGGCAAGGCTAAGGTCCAGGTTCGCGTCAACGTGACTGGCCAGAATCATAGTTGGGCACGGAGTAGATGGGTCGATAGATCAGTTTCTGTGCTCTGGTACTCAACGACTCTGAGACGCCGTAACATGCACGCTCACTTCCGGTTCCTCTGAGAGCACTACAACCCCTGAGCAACGCACGCAAACCTCTGGAGGGACTAAAAACTGAAAGAGCTCATCAGAACAACAGCACACACAAAATGCTGGTGGAACACAGCAGGCCAGGCAGCATCAAAAGGGAGAAGCGCTGTCGACGTTTCGGGCCGAGACCCTTCATCAGTGTATGGGGAGAAGCGCTATCGACGTTTCGGGCCGAGACCCTTCGTCAGGACGTACACCCATGCATCCATCCATCTCCACCTTCGTCATATCCTCGGTAAACTCAATCAAGTTAGTAAGACTAAGCAGATTCTCTGGCCGCGGAATGGAAGCCACGATGGCGTGCTGCCTCGCAGCTGCAAAGTTTCCGGGATGTCTCTGAGCGGCTGCAGAAGATGCTGAAGACGGGGTGGGTGTTGAGCCACCTGATGTCGTGGTGTACATGGGCACAAATGACACAGTTTAGGCAGCAGGGAAGAGGTCTTGAGCAATGGGAATAGGGAGTTAGACAAGGTAGTGATTTCCGGACTACTCCCAGTACTAAGTGCTAGTCAAGGCGGGAAATAAGGAAGGGTAGAGATTATTAAGTGTCAGAGAAAGTAATGCAGGGGCTGTTTTTGAGTTTCTGGACCACTGGGATCTATTGCGGGGAAGCAATGCCCTGTAGATAAAGGGCAGGTTACTCCTCAAGCCGGGGGGGGGGGGGGAACTAGTATCCTTGCGGCCACGTTTACTGGAGCTGTTGGAGAGGTTAAAACTAAGTTGGCATGTGGATCAGAACCGGAGCGGTAGGGGTAGGGGTGGGGCAGTTCGGTTACAGTGCAGGGTTCTCTTGAGGCCATTCCCCTCAGCCGCATGAATAGCCATTGGCCATTCTGAGCCTGAGGACGGCCCCTAAGGCGGAAATTCAGTCACCTTCTGAGGCAGTCGTTTTCCGGCAGTCCCTGCGGGTGCCGGGAGAATTTCTCCTGAGATCTACGATCGCAAATGGTGGGGGAGGGGGGCGGCGGGATTTACGGACGGCGCCAAAACTTTCGCTCTGGTGCCCACGGTGGCGCATGGCCTGACGCGGTCGCACCCGCTGCAGGGTCTGTGGGAGGCAAAATATGTGTTCGTGCGGGATGATGGACGTCAGGAATCCAGGCGGCCGCTTATGACGGCCCGTTCCGAGTGCTGGAAGCGGCAGGTAAGTTTGTTTTCTTTTCAAGCTGGACTTTGGAGAGATCCCGGACAATGTTTCCGTGGATTGTCTCAAGCCCGCCCATTTGGGCCTGGACACTGTTGGGGAAGGGGCACAGCCCCCGCGGAGGTTGCCGGCCTCCCACTTCCAGACCTTCTGACACCGACTGTTCTTCCTCCCGGGCACTTGTCCGTGCAGGCAGTTCGGCCGGCTATTGCGGGCCCCTGATCGTTTGACTTTGTGTCCTAGGGCGAATTCTGGGGGCAGGAGGAGCGTGCGTGGGACTGCTTAACGTCGTTAGGCAGAATTCACACCAACCATTAAGGGGTTAAGTCAGCCGCGTATATTAGGTGTTACGTTGTACGTCATTACGTTTTGGGAAGCGGTTTGTTTCTGACGGGTCTTCGACGTCACCATTTGTTCGCGGGTCATAACAATAAAGTATAGGTTTAGAAGTCATTACACGCGTCTCGATTTTTGTCTGCACTCTGACAAAGATAGGTCAGCCAAAGATGACAACAAAAGTGTTTTTCTAGATATGTGAAGAGATATAAAGAGTGGATATCGGATCGCCTGAAAATGACACGGTGGGGGGTGTCAGTAATGGGGAAAAAGAACTGGCAGACGAATTTGCTAAGTGCATTGTGAGGATACCAGCCCTGTGCTGGAAATTCCAGCGCGTCGCGGTCAGAAGTGAGTTATTACCAATGAGTAATAATGAGTAATTATTACCAATGAGTAGGTGCTTGAGAAGCTGAAAGCAGATCAGTCATCTGGACGAGAGGGACCCGAGGTTTGGAAAAGGGGAGCTGAAGGAATTGCGGAGAAATTAGTAACGTCTTCCAAGAATCACGATATCCCGGAACGGTCCCAGAGTACTGGGAAGTTTCAAATATCACTCCACTCTTTCAGAAGGGAGTAATATTGCCGGCCAGTTGGCCTGACCTCAGTGACGATGGAGTCCCAGAGTAAGGATGTGGGTTTCGGGTTCCGTCGAGGCGCGTGATATAAACAGGGCGAAATCAGCGTGATTTCCTTCAGGAAAAGTACTGAACAACATACTGAAAAGTATGTTGAATTCTTTGAGGATAGAAACGGCGAGGGGAAGTCAATGGATGCTGTTCACTTCGATGTTTAGAAATTTTGTCCAGGTGCAGTACGTGAGGCTGCTTAGCAAAGTAAGACTCCGTGACATTACGGGTCAAGAAACCCGATTCAGATTGACTTCCCGCAACGGGATCAATGGCTTTGTGGCCAGTTGTCCAGTATATTAAAAAAATATATATACTAGAGGAGTAGTGTTGGCGCGTGGCCAAGTAGTTAAGGCCTTGGTCCACTGATCTGAAGATCGGTGACGGCACCTGTATGGGTCCCAATGCCCTTCCCTGGACAACGCCAGTGGCGTGGAGAGGGGAGACTCGGGCAACTTGGCGGTCTTCCACACAACCAAACCTTGCACCAGGAAACTTCCCAAGGGCGCAAATCCATGGTCTATCTAACGGAGGCCTACACACACACAGGCGGCAGGAAGCAGGCGGTCCGCCGGAGGACGCTACAGGTCATGTGAAAGGGCAAAAAGTGGAAAATGGGAAGAGAATTCCACTCCGTAAGATGGCAGGCTGTTTTATTAAGCGGGAGATTTATAAATCTCAGAGCTGCAAAGTGTCCTGCGAGTCCCGATGGAGGCTGAGCCGGAGCCGTGCAAGGCAAATGCGATGCTAACACTCATTTCGGCGGACTGGAATATAAGAGAATGGGTGTTCTGCTGAGGCTTCAGGAGGCACCCGTGATCACTTTGGGCTTCTTATCCAGGTAAAGAATGGCTGGCACTCTTTACCTGGAAGTCCAGAGGAGTTTCAGAGTTTCAGAACCGGCCCAGAGGAGTTTCAGGGGAATGATTCTGGAAATGACAGCTTTAAGGTGCGATGGCTGGACTTCAGAACCACGGGCGGAGACACCCATTGACGCTGATCTAATTTGGAAAGGCCGAGATTGCCAGGCCGTGGGGCAGATGTTCCCAATAGAGGGAGAATCCACCCGCAGAGGGCACGGCCTCAGAAGAAAGGGGAAGTCTCTGTTTAAGAACGGAGGAGAGAGGGAATTTCTTCCGCCAGGGGGCGCCGGATGAGCGGAAATCGTCGCCACGGATGGCCGTGGAGGGGGGGGGGTGGGGGGGGGGTGGGGAGTAATTTGGTACATTTAAAGGGAAGGTTGATAGTTTCCTGGTAAGTCAGAACTAATAAGTCACTAATCAGTCATTATTCTTGAAAGTTAGGCGGCAGAAGAATCTGGTTGAGAATCAATGTCGAAGAAATCTACCGTTTTACCGTACTTTATTGCAAGAGGATTGACCCCGTTATCAAAGAGAAATAAAGACACCGGCCCCGATATGCGGTTAACCCATCAATACGTGATGCACAGAAGTAAATGGCTGGAGTCATTTCCTCTATCATCTAGACAGTCTCGGACCTTTAAAGGTTAACAATGCCTCATCACTGGCGTGATATGATGCCAGTACAAACAAGGCAGCGTCTCTGTCTCATCTTGTCACCCTTGTAACCTCCCTCTTGAGCAACACTTAGCTGGTCAAGAATGACAGCAAAATTAATTGGAAGTAATTTTCTTCTTCACTGTTCCCTCCTTATTGATCATCTGATCAACGTTATCCCTCCCACACCTCTTCAGGATATAGCCCCTCTATTTCCTCATGACGGGGATGATCATATCCCAGGGGGTAAGGGCCAGATGCTTTATAGAGGGTTCTTCATCAACTCCTAGATCGAAGGATTCCAGTTTGACTTCTGGTGGGGGTAATTTTATAGGAGGAGCCTGGGTCCCAAGATACCCTCGTGCGGCTAGTGTGGTCAATACCAAATTCATCTTGTAATGGGCGAGTGATACCCCGCCATAAATCACTCACTTCTTCCCTTTAACTGAGCCGACCGGTCTTTTTTTTTTCTCTCTCTCTCTCTCTCTCCCGGCATCCGCACTTCTCAGCTGCTCTGAATAGCTACATACAACTGAGGCACACTATGATTCCTAGATTATAGTTAGGAATAGACCAATCCACAATTTCCCTTAAGAAATACCGGCCCAATCGGCGCTCACGCGGCTTGTTCTTCTGTAGATGAATCGCTCCTTCCGTTGGCCTGGCTCGTAATGGCTCTCAGAAACTGCTGGTCGCTCATTGGAGGGAATCGGCTTTACGCACAGCACGCGCCATATGCACACCCAGCAAGGCAGTGCGTTAGTCCGTGTGGCATATTCATTCGCTCAGCTCAAGTATTACCAACCCCCCCAGCATAATAACCCCCAGTAGCCCAGACAAGAAAAGTAGGTTCTTCTTAATTCAGTAGTCCTTCTTCCCTTGTTCAGGGGAATAGAACTTGCGCTGAGTATCCAGTCGGGCTCCCCCTGGACTTCCCCAGCGGTACGCGTCACCACAGTCACCTGACAGGGCCCCTGGTCACTGGAGGTCAGCTGAGGCCGAAGGGTTAATTGCCGGCTGCTGGAAGAGGCAGTCGATGAAGCGCGTACCAGTCCTCCCCTCAGCGAGGGGGTCGGGAGCGGAAAGGGTGAGCATTCCCTCTGAGGATCGAGCATAAGTCTCGGCCCAGCATGCGCTGATGCCATTACAGGGGATAAAGTGGGGGGACACACTGTGGGGGTGATGTAGAGGGAGCTCCACACCGTGTCTGACCCGTGTCCCGGGAGCGCTCGGTGTCCACACTGGGGATAAAGTGGGGGGACACACTGTGGGGGTGATGTAGAGGGAGCTCCACACCGTGTCTGACCCGTGTCCCGGGAGCGCTCGGTGTCCACACTGGGGAGAAAGTGGGGGGACACACTGTGGGGGTGATGTAGAGGGAGCTCCACACCGTGTCTGACCCGTGTCCCGGGAGCGCTCGGTGTCCACACTGGGGATAAAGTGGGATGGACACACTGTGGGGGTGATGTAGAGGGAGCTCCACACCGTGTCTGACCCGTATCCCGGGAGCGCTCGGTGTCCACACTGGGGATAAAGTGGGGGGGGGGGGACACTGTGGGGGTGATGTAGAGGGAGCTCCAAACCGTGACTGACCCGTGTCCCGGGAGCGCTCGGTGTCCACACTGGGGATAAAGTGGGGGGACACACTGTGGGGGTGATGTAGAGGGAGCTCCACACCATGTCTGACCCGTGCTCCGGGAGCGCTCGGTGCCCACACTGGGGATAAAGTGGGGGGACACACTGTGGGGGTGATGTAGAGGGAGCTCCACACCGTGTCTGACCCGTGTCCCGGGAGCGCTCGGTGTCCACACCGGGGATAAAGTGGGAGGGACACACTGTGGGGGTGATGTAGAGGGAGCTCCACACCGTGTCTGACCCGTATCCCGGGAGCGCTCGGTGTCCACACTGGGGATAAAGTGGGGGGGGGGGACACTGTGGGGGTGATGTAGAGGCAGCTCCACACCGTGTCTGACCCGTGTCCCGGGAGCGCTCGGTGTCCACACTGGGGATAAAGTGGGGGGACACACTGTGGGGGTGATGTAGAGGGAGCTCCACACCGTGTCTGACCCGTGCTCCGGGAGCGCTCGGTGCCCACACTGGGGATAAAGTGGGGGGACACACTGTGGGGTTGATGTAGAGGGAGCTCCACACCGTGTCTGACCCGTGTCCCGGTAGCGCTCGGTGTCCACACTGGGGACAAAGTGGGGGGACACACTGTGGGGGTGATGTAGAGGGAGCTCCACACCGTGTCTGACCCGTGCCCCGGGAGCGCTCGGTGCCCACACTGGTGATAAAGTGGGGGGGGGCACACTGTGGGGGTGATGTAGAGGGAGCTCCGCACCGTGTCTGACCCGTGTCCCGGGAGCGCTCGGTGCCCACACTGGTGATAAAGTGGGGGGGGGGACACACTGTGGGGGCGATGAAGAGGGAGCTCCACACCGTGTCTGACCCGTGCCCCGGGAGCGCTCGGTGCCCACACTGGGGACAAAGTGGGGGGACACACTGTTGGGGTGATGTAGAGGGAGCTCCGCACCGTGTCTGACCCGTGCCCCGGGAGCGCTCGGTGCCCACACTGGGGACAAAGTGGGGGGACACACTGTTGGGGTGATGTAGAGGGAGCTCCGCACCGTGTCTGACCCGTGTCCCGGGAGCGCTCGGTTTCCACACTAGGGATAAAGTGGGGGGACACACTGTGGGCGTGATGTAGAGGGAGCTCCACACCGTGTCTGACCCGTGTCCCGGGAGCGCTCGGTGTCCACACTGGGGATAAAGTGGGGGGGACACACACTGTGGGGGTGATGTAGAGGGAGCTCCACACCGTGTCTGACCCGTGTCCCGGGAGCGCTCGGTGTCCACACTGGGGATAAAGTGGGGGGGGGGGACACACTGTGGGGGTGATGTAGAGGGAGCTCCACACCGTATCTGACCCGTGTCCCGGGAGCGCTCGGTGTCCACACTGGGGATAAAGTGGGGGGACACACTGTGGGGGTGATGTAGAGGGAGCTCCACACCGTGTCTGACCCGTGTCCCGGGAGCGCTCGGTGCCCACACTGGGGATAAAGTGGGGGGACACACTGTGGGGTGATGTAGACGGAGCTCCACACCGTGTCTGAACCGTGTCCCGGGAGCGCTCGGTGCCCACACATGGGATAAAGTGGGGGGACACACTGTGGGGGTGATGTAGAGGGAGCTCCACACCGTATCTGACCCGTGTCCCGGGAGCGCTCGGTGTCCACACTGGGGATAAAGTGGGGAAGGGGACACTGTGGGGGTGATGTAGAGGCAGCTCCACACCGTGTCTGACCCGTGTCCCGGGAGCGCTCGGTGTCCACACTGGGGATAAAGTGGGGGGACACACTGTGGGGGTGATGTAGAGGGAGCTCCACACCGTGTCTGACCCGTGCTCCGGGAGCGCTCGGTGCCCACACTGGGGATAAAGTGGGGGGGGGGACACACTGTGGGGGCGATGAAGAGGGAGCTCCACACCGTGTCTGACCCGTGCCCCGGGAGCGCTCGGTGCCCACACTGGGGACAAAGTGGGGGGACACACTGTTGGGGTGATGTAGAGGGAGCTCCGCACCGTGTCTGACCCGTGCCCCGGGAGCGCTCGGTGCCCACACTGGGGACAAAGTGGGGGGACACACTGTTGGGGTGATGTAGAGGGAGCTCCGCACCGTGTCTGACCCGTGTCCCGGGAGCGCTCGGTGTCCACACTGGGGATAAAGTGGGGGGGACACACACTGTGGGGGTGATGTAGAGGGAGCTCCACACCGTGTCTGACCCGTGTCCCGGGAGCGCTCGGTGTCCACACTGGGGATAAAGTGGGGGGGGGGGACACACTGTGGGGGTGATGTAGAGGGAGCTCCACACCGTATCTGACCCGTGTCCCGGGAGCGCTCGGTGTCCACACTGGGGATAAAGTGGGGGGACACACTGTGTGGGTGATGTAGAGGGAGCTCCACACCGTGTCTGACCCGTGTCCCGGGAGCGCTCGGTGCCCACACTGGGGATAAAGTGGGGGGACACACTGTGGGGTGATGTAGACGGAGCTCCACACCGTGTCTGAACCGTGTCCCGGGAGCGCTCGGTGCCCACACATGGGATAAAGTGGGGGGACACACTGTGGGGGTGATGTAGAGGGAGCTCCACACCGTATCTGACCCGTGTCCCGGGAGCGCTCGGTGTCCACACTGGGGATAAAGTGGGGAAGGGGACACTGTGGGGGTGATGTAGAGGCAGCTCCACACCGTGTCTGACCCGTGTCCCGGGAGCGCTCGGTGTCCACACTGGGGATAAAGTGGGGGGACACACTGTGGGGGTGATGTAGAGGGAGCTCCACACCGTGTCTGACCCGTGCTCCGGGAGCGCTCGGTGCCCACACTGGGGATAAAGTGGGGGGACACACTGTGGGGTTGATGTAGAGGGAGCTCCACACCGTGTCTGACCCGTGTCCCGGTAGCGCTCGGTGTCCACACTGGGGATAAAGTGGGGGGACACACTGTGGGGGTGATGTAGAGGGAGCTCCACACCGTGTCTGACCCGTGCCCCGGGAGCGCTCGGTGCCCACACTGGTGATAAAGTGGGGGGGGGCACACTGTGGGGGTGATGTAGAGGGAGCTCCGCACCGTGTCTGACCCGTGTCCCGGGAGCGCTCGGTGCCCACACTGGTGATAAAGTGGGGGGGGGGGGACACACTGTGGGGGCGATGAAGAGGGAGCTCCACACCGTGTCTGACCCGTGCCCCGGGAGCGCTCGGTGCCCACACTGGGGACAAAGTGGGGGGACACACTGTTGGGGTGATGTAGAGGGAGCTCCGCACCGTGTCTGACCCGTGCCCCGGGAGCGCTCGGTGCCCACACTGGGGACAAAGTGGGGGGACACACTGTTGGGGTGATGTAGAGGGAGCTCCGCACCGTGTCTGACCCGTGTCCCGGGAGCGCTCGGTGCCCACACTGGGGATAAAGTGGGGGGACACACTGTGGGGGTGATTTAGAGGGAGCTCCACACCGTGTCTGACCCGTGTCCCGGGAGCGCTCGGTGTCCACACTAGGGATAAAGTGGGGGGACACACTGTGGGCGTGATGTAGAGGGAGCTCCACACCGTGTCTGACCCGTGTCCCGGGAGCGCTCGGTGTCCACACTGGGGATAAAGTGGGGGGGACACACACTGTGGGGGTGATGTAGAGGGAGCTCCACACCGTGTCTGACCCGTGTCCCGGGAGCGCTCGGTGTCCACACTAGGGATAAAGTGGGGGGACTCACTGTGGGCGTGATGTAGAGGGAGCTACACACCGTATCTGACCCGTGTCCCGGGAGCGCTCGGTGTCCACACTGGGGATAAAGTGGGGCGACACACTGTGGGGGTGATGTAGAGGGAGCTCCACACCGTGTCTGACCCGTGTCCCGGGAGCGCTCGGTGTCCACACTGGGGATAAAGTGGGGGGGGGGACACACTGTGGGGGTGATGTAGAGGGAGCTCCACACCGTATCTGACCCGTGTCCCGGGAGCGCTCGGTGTCCACACTGGGGATAAAGTGGGGGGACACACTGTGGGGGTGATGTAGAGGGAGCTCCACACCGTGTCTGACCCGTGTCCCGGGAGCGCTCGGTGCCCACACTGGGGATAAAGTGGGGGGACACACTGTGGGGTGATGTAGACGGAGCTCCACACCGTGTCTGAACCGTGTCCCGGGAGCGCTCGGTGCCCACACATGGGATAAAGTGGGGGGACACACTGTGGGGGTGATGTAGAGGGAGCTCCACACCGTATCTGACCCGTGTCCCGGGAGCGCTCGGTGTCCACACTGGGGATAAAGTGGGGGGACACACTGTGGTGGTGATGTAGAGGGAGCTCCGCACCGTGTCTGACCCGTGTCCCGGGAGCGCTCGGTGCCCACACTGGGGATGACGTGGGGGGCACACTGTGGGGGTGATGTAGAGGGAGCTCCACACCGAAGGGGAGGGGATGACGGGGAGTTTACAGAAGGTACCAGTCCTCCCTCAGCGAGGGGGTCGGGAGTGGAAAGGGTCAGCATTTCCTCTGAGGATCGAGCATAAGTCTCGGCCCAGCATGTGTTGATGCCATTACAGGCAAGTTGCAACAGCAGCTCTGTCCTCGGGAGCCGGAGGTATCACACCACAGACTCGGTACATTTCAACGGTTGTACCGTGTGGAGCATTCTTTCCGGCTGGTTGCATTACCCTGCCTGGACTATGGAGAGGCCACCGCAGGGGCCGACTGGGCAAAATAAACTGCAGTAAGTAGGGGCCAGCTCCGCCACTGGTATTAGCTCCCGCCAAACGCCTCTGCACCCCCGTCCGCCACCTGCAACCACCCATCCCACCCTCTGCCCCAGCATCGAGGGCGTTTTGAAAAAGCGATGCCTCAATAACGGGGCATCCATCACGAAGGACCACAGTTACCCGGTATATGCCCTCTTCTCATTACTACCGCGGAAGAAGAGGTACAGGAGCCCGAAGACACCCATTCAAAAGTTTTAGAGCAGCTTCCTTCCCTCCGCTACGCCAGATTTCTTACTGGACTGCAACTCCACGTATGATGCCTCAAATTTGCTTTCTTGGGTTTTTTTTAAAAAAATCCCTTTGCCACTATTGGTTCCATTTATTTTCAGAATACACTTGTCATCGTGACTTTGAACTAATTCACTGTGCATTGCAACGTACTGTTGCTACGAAACGGGAAACGTCACATCACATCCCAGTGATATTAAACATGATACTGACTCATAATCGGAGTCATCCCTCCCACTTGGTCTCTTTGTGTCGACCATGAATGGCCGCAGGAAAAGGTAGTATGTGGTCTTTTAATTATATGTTTACTTTGAGGGTTGAGATTTTCTTTTCTGTCCGCGGGGATCCCATGTCTTTGGAAATCGCCTCTTCGCAGAGCGGGAGATGCCGGGTTCCGCAGCGCGCAGACCCTTGACGGGAGGTCGCAGCGCCGAGGGGTTGGGGCGACGGGCAGATCTGCGGCGATTGCATTGGCGCTCGTACAGGACCGAGGAGTGGAGGCGACAGGCAGGTCAGCGCCAGCACGGTGAGGCGTGGGACTGGGCTAAGGCGTAAATGGCCTTCTGCTAAGGAAACGCATCTGCAAAAAGAGAAAGGCAATGAAGATCCAATTGTCAAAGTTGCTTGAGCATCCGATGACGAGAAACAATTGATATATCTGCGATCTGATATCAGGAAACGACATAGACGGGGCGAAGATATAAAACACAAAGTACACTGCAGATGCTGCTGTCAAATCAACGCGTACAAACAAGCCGGATGAACTCAGCAGGTCGGGCAGCAACGGGACGCGGATATGTTTTGATGACTTCATTTGACAGCTGATGGGGCAGAAACATACTCCTCCGTGCCAAAGTGAAAACAGATCCCTACGAAATTATCTAAATTGACTACAGATTTAAAACATGATTGGTTGAATAAGTATTCGTTCCGTTCAAGTCAGTGTTGAGGAGAAGCAATTTTGGCAGCAATCACAATCTTGAGTCTGTGTGGATAGGTCTCTATCAGCTCTGCACATGCTACCACTGCAGGAATTATCCTCTGCCTTGTCCTTTCAACCTTCAGTAGATTTCAATGAGATCCCCATGCGTTCTTCTAGATTCTAGTGAGTACAGGCCCAAAGCTGCTAAATCGTCAGTGCACTGCAATTCTTCCATAATTTCCTTGTCAAAACTACTCAAGCTCTGTCACATTGCATGGGGATCGTGAGAGATCAGCTCTTTTTCACGTCCAGCCACAAGTTCTCAATTAGATTGTGGTCTGGTCTCTGACTTGGCCACTCCAGAACATTAATATTGTTGTTTCGAGGCCATTCCTTTGTACCATCTAAATTCCCAAGTCCTCCAGGGTCTACCGCAGCGAATCATCCCCACAGCATGATGCGACACGGTAGGGGTGGTGTGTTTTTGATGATGTGCGCTGTTCAGCTTATGCCAAACATGGTCTTTAGTTTGATAGCCTGAATAATCTTGGTTTTGGATTCATCAGTCCATAGACCCTTCTTCCAACTGACTTCAGAGTTTCTCACACTCCTTCAACAAGCTCTAGCCGAAATTACATGTGAGGTTTTTTTTTTTCTTTTTCAACAGCGGCTATTAAGAGGAATAGACAGAGTGGACAGCCAGCGCCTCTTCCCCAGGGCACCATTGCTCAGTACAAGAGGACATGGCTTTAAGGTGAGGGGAGGGAAGTTGAAGGGGGATATGAGAGGAAAGTGTTTCACTCAGAGAGTGGTTGGTGCGTGGAATGCACTGCCTGAGTCAGTGGTGGAGGCAGATACACTAGTGAAGTTTAAGAGACTACTAGACAGGTGTATGGAGGAATTTAAGGTGGGGGGGTTATATGGGAGGCAGGGTTTAAGGGTCGGCACAATATTGTGGGCCGAAGGGCCTGTACTGTGCTGTATTGTTCTATGTTTTATGCTCTCTGCCACCCTCCTATATACTGTGACTAGTGAGGCACCCGGGCAACAGTTGGTGTGTGTGTGCGCAGGCCCTGACATCTCATTCACTGAAACTTGTAACTTCACCCCTGTTGTCATAGGTCTCCTGGTGGTCCCCATCAACAGTCCCCTTCTTGCATGCTCGATCAGTTTTTGAGGGCGGCCCTTTCAGGCATAGTCACGGCCGTGCGTACTTCCCATTTTATTGCTGATTAACTTAACTGCACTCCAAGGGATATTCACTGACATGGAAATTTTCTTGCATCCATTTCCTCGCTTGTGTTTTTCAATAGACTTCTGGTCGAGGCGCCAGGGTGTGCTTTTGTCTTCATGGTGTAGTCATTGCTGGGAATCTGAGTCATCAACATTTGGCTCTCCCCAGGCACAGGTGTATCTGGACCACCTTGATTGCCGTTCAACTAATGACTTGACTTCTAAAATCAATAGGCGACATTGGCGATAATTTGCTGTGTCATCTTACAAGGGGGATTGAATACCCAAACAATTGATTATTTTGTGTTTTATATGCTCAAGTGACAGATCACTCAGCATTGATCTGTTTTGACTTTGACACAAAATATATTTCTCTGTTGGCCAGTATATTTAAAAAAAAAAGGCTAAATTGGGTCCTCTGTGATTCAGTGTGGCGAATCGATCAAACATGGAAACGTCTCGGAGTGGGTGGGGTGAATACCTTTCATAGGCACTGTAACTAGGGGTGACATTCATTCTTATCTTTCTGCAAACATTATTCATTGTTATCATTAAACTACCTCACGGTTATTACAATTGTTAATTAATAACAGTTATTAACTAACAGCTATTGATCTGTAAAATTCAGCCGCAGCCTCGAGAATCTGTAACATTTGGGCACACCTCAGCACACTGTGGACCCTCAATTTTTTTTCTCTTCGATGGTTCCCATGGCCACCATCAGGACGGAGGTACGGAAGCCTGAGGGTACACATTCACTGACTGAGGAAGGCGTCCTCTCAACCCCCCCCCCCCCCACACAACCCCATTCTCCTGCCGTAACATCTGAAGCCCTCAATAATCAGGAGTCTCTCAGCTTCCGCTTGAAATGTACTCAACATTTTTGGCTCCACGGCCGTTTGGGTCAATGATTTCCACGGATGCACCCTTCTCTGGCTAAATGAACTCCCGCTCATATTGCCCTCAAAAAACGGTGCATCTTTGTGCATGCACCGTTTTGTTTTGGCAAAAAACAGCATTCGACCTTTGGACTCGACCTCACTTTTATAATGCACAGTATTTCTTTTTGTTTTGCACGTTTTTAAAATCTACTCGATATAGGTATACTGTAATCGATTGGCTTTATTATTATTTTTTTAATTATCATTTTCTCTTCTATATTACGTGTTGCATTGAACTGCTACTGCTAAGTTAACAGATATCACGTCACACACCGGTGATAACAAACCTGATTCTAATTCTATTTTTACCTGCAGTGGAGAATGATGCTGGCGTCTATTTGTCAATCAGACACACCCTCTGCTCTGAGGTGTGGGAGTAAATGACTGTTGGATATCTAGAGGTCTGCCCTTGGTCCACAGCCCCTGCTTACACTCTCCCCGTGACGTAACTCCCCGGGACCTGACGGGGTATTCGCTCGGACCTTGAAGGAGACTAGCGTTGAATTTGCAGGAGGCCTGGCAGATATATTTAAAATGTCTGTATCCACGGGTGAGGTGCCGGAGGAATGGAGGATAGCTCATGTTTATCCGTTGTTTAAAGTCGCCTCTAAAAGTAGTCCGGGAAATTAAAGGCCGGTAGGTTTGACGTCGGTAGTAGGTAAATTATTGGAAGGAGTACAAAGACATAGGATCTACAAGTATTTGGATAGACAAGGATTATTAGGGAGAACCAACACGGCTTTGTGCGTGGCAGTTCATGTTTAACTAATCTATTACAGCTTTTCGAGGAAGTTACCAGGAAAGTGGATGAAGGGAAGGCAGTGGATGTTGTCTACATGGATTTCAGTAAGGCCTTTGACAAGGTCCTGCATGGGAGGTTAGTTAGGAAGATTCAGTCACTAGGTATACATAGTGAGGTAGTGAATCGGATTAGACATTGGCTCAATGGAAGAAGTCAGAGAGTGGTAGTGGAGGATTGCTACTCTGAGTGGAGGCCTGTGACTAGTGGTGTGCCACAGGGATCAGTGTTGGGTCCATTGTTATTTGTCATCTATATCAATGTGGGTCCATTGTTATTTGTCAGCGATATCAATGATCTGGACGATAATGTGGTAAATTGGATCAGCAAATTTGCTGATGATACAAAGATTGGAGGTGTAGTGGACAGTGAGGAAGGTTTTCAAAGGATCTGGACCAGCTGGAAAAATGGGCTGACAAATGGCAGATGGAGTTTAATACAGACAAGTGTGAGGTATTGCACTTTTGAAGGACAAACCAAGGTAGAACATACAAGGTAAATGGCAGGACACTGAGGAGTGCAGTAGAACAGAGGGATCTGGGAGTACAGTTACACAATTTCCTAAAAGTGGTGTCACAAGTAGATAGGGTAGTAAAGAGAGCTTTTGGTACATTGGCCTTTATAAATCAAAGTATAAGATTTGGAATGTAATGGTGAGGTTGTATAAGGCATTGGTGAGGCCGAATTTGGAGTATTGTGTGCAGTTTTGGTCACCGAATGCAGGAAGGATATTAATAAGGTTGAAAGAGTGGAGAGAAGGTTTACAAGGATTTTGCCGACTTGAGAAACTGAGTTACAGAGAAAGGTTGAATAGGTTAGGACTTTATTCCCTGGAGCGTAGAAGAATGAGGGCAGATTTGATAGAGGTGTATAAAATTATGATGGGTATAGATAGAGTGAATGCAAGCAGGCTTTTTCCACTGAGGCCGGGGAAGAAAAAAAAAACAGAGGACATGGGTTAAGGGTGAAGGGGGGAAAGTTTAAAGGGAACATTAGGGTGGAGGGGGCTTCTTCACACAGAGAGTGGTGGGAGTGTGGAATGAGCTGCCAGATGAAGTGGTCAAAGCAGGCTCAGTTTTAACATTTAAGAAAAACTTGGACAGGTACATGGATGAGAGGTGTATGGAGGGATATGGTCCAGGTACAGGTCAGTGGGACTAGGCAGAAAAATGCTTCGGCACAGCCAAGAAGGGCCGAAAAGCCTGTTTCTGTGCTGTAATGTTCTGTGGTTCTGTGGTTGACATGCGGTGTGGGGTAATCCCCAAAAAGAGAGACCGTGGCTAAGAACAATAGCGTTAAGTCTTAATGACGATTAAAAATGCATTTAAACATCGAATATATTGCAGAGGGGATTTTAAATTGGAATTCAGCGTTCAGAACTATTTCCGCTGTCAAGGGAAAAATAACATAAGAATCCAATTTAATCGTCAGGGTGAATGTGCTTGGGGGGTGGGGGTGTACCTAATGCGCTGAACACTGCTCTATTCCTTTACCCCGAGCAGCGATTAAGCAGACGAATAAATTATTTTAAATTCTGCAGATTGTAATATTCACAAACGCGTCAACAAGATAATAAAGCCGACGCCAAATTAAAATCAGAAGACCACAAGAGTAGAATTTGGCCCATTGTGTCTGCTCCGTTATTTCCATTATGGCTGATCAATCTCCCGCCGTCTCCCCGTATCAGCCTTGACCAATCAAGTATCTATTAACGGCAGATTTACCACTCTCTGGTTAATTAAATTCCCCCTCATCTCCGCTCTAATAGAATTCCGCAGTAATCTCAGGCCGCGGACATTCCGGTCCTAGACCCTCCCACCACAGGGAACTTGCTCTCCACATCCACCCTACCAAGACCTTTCACCATTCGGTAGGGTTCAATTAGGTCACCCCCTCATTGACGGCTGTGGAGGTGGTCAGGAGGCTTAACGGTCTGAGGGTGGATAAATCTCCTGGACCTGATGGAATGCACCTTCGGGTTCTGAAGGAAGTAGCAGTGGAGAGCTTTCGGAGGCATTAGCAATGATCTTCCAAGAACTGATAGATTCTGGCATTGCACTGGATGACCGGAAAACTGCAAATGTTTCTGCACTTTTTAAGAAGGCAGCAGAAAGGAAACTATAGGCCTGTTAGCCTGACATCAGCGGTTGGGAAGTGGTTGGAATCTATTGGTAGGGATGAACGTACGCAGAGCCAAAGCCAGCGCGGTTTACTGAAAGGAAAATCCAGCTGGACAGAACTACTGCAATTCGTTGAGGAAATTACAAGCAGGGGTAGACAAGGGAGCTGCAGTAGACGTGGTGAGCTTGGATTTTCGGAAGGCCTTTGACAAGGTGCCGCACATGAGGCTGCTCAGCAGGACAAGGGCCCACGGAATTACAGGGGAGTTGCCAGCGCGGGAGGGGCGCTGGCTGGACTGGACAATACAGAGAGTGGGCATAAAGGGATCTTCCTCTGGCTGCTCGCCGGTTACCGGTGGGGTTCCGCGGGAGTCGGTGTGGGGACCGCTGCATTTTACCATGTCCTTCAATGATTTGGACAATGGCGATAATGTATTTGTCGCTAATTTTGCCGATGATGCAAAGATAGCTGGAGGAGTGGGTCGCGTTGCGAAGAAACTGAGCGACTGAGGTAGTTTAGGTGAGAGGGCAAAGGGGCAAGTGAAATACGGGGTTGGAAAGTGTATGGTCAGGCACTTTGGTGGAAGAAATAACCGGGCAGACTATTATTTAGAAGGGAGAGGATTCAAAATGCAGAGATGCAAAGGGACTTGGGTGCCCTTGTGCAGGATACCCTAAAGGTTAACATCCACGTTGAGTTGGTTGCGAAGAAGACGAATGTAATGTTGGCATTCATTTCTAGAGATATAGAGTATAAGAGCAGGTATATGATGTTGAGGCTCGATAAGGCACCCGTGAATCCACACTGGGAGCATTCTGTGCAGATTTGGGCTCCTTATTTTAGAAAGGATATGCTGACGTTGGGGAGGGTTCAGAGAAGATTCACAAAAATGATTCCAGGAATGAAAGGGTTACCGTATGAGGAACGTCTGGCAGCTGTTGGGCTGGATTCCCTGGAGTTCAGGAGAATGAGGGGGAAACATTCTGAATGTTAAAAGACCTGAACAGATTATTTATAGCAAAATTATTTCCCATGGCAGGGGATTCTAGGACAAGAGGGCACTGAGAGGCGGAGAAATTACTTTAGGCTGAGTGTGGTAAGCCTCTGGAATTAATTTCCACGAGCGGCTGTGGAGGCCAAGTCATCGGGGGTATTTTCGGCGGAGACGGATAGGTTCTTGATCGGCCAGAGCATCAAAGGGTGTGGGGAGAAGGCACGCGAGTAGGGATGACTGGCAGAATCGGATCAGCCCATCACTGAATGGCGGAGCAGACTCGATGGGTCGAATGGCCTACTTCTGCTCCTATCCCTTATGGTCTTATGGTCTCGTTCCTGTGAATTCTAGTAATACAGGACAGAGCCATCAGACGTCCTTCATTTGACAAGCTGTTGAATTCCCGGAGTCATTTTAGTGAACCTCCTTCAAACCATCTCCAGTGTCAGCGCGTTCTTTCAGAGAGAAGGGGCCCAGTTCGGCCCATAGAGTCCTCACCAGTGCACAAAGCCTCAACGGCACATCTTTGCTTTTCAGATTCTGGTCGTCTTGATACAAGTCCTGGCATCGCATTCGCCGTCCGCACCGCAGGCTCAACCCGTACTCTCGCGAATCTTGCGCAGGGACTCCCAAGTCCCTTTGCGCCTCGGAGTTTTGAATTTTCGCTCCACATCGAAAACAATCTCCACCTTTATTTCTTCTAACAAAGTGCGCGACCATAAAAGCCTTTGGTAACTCTTTGCTAGTTCTCCTTATCTGTCTAAATCCTTCCGTGGCCTCTCTCCCTACTCAAAACTACCTGGCTATCCACCCATCTTCGTATCGCCCACCACCTCCATCATCCGAGTCATTGACTTGGAAGCTGAAGAGAAGTAGTCTCAAAGCCCCCCCCCTTAATGTTCCCTTTAAACTTTTCCCTCTTCACCCTTAACCCATGAGGAGTTTCTCTCCCCTGGCCTCAGTGGAAAAAGCCTGCTTGCATTCACTCTATCTATCCCCAACCTAATGTTATATACCTCTATCAGATCACCCCTCATTCTCCTACGCTCCAGGGAATTAAGTCCTAACCTATTCAACCTTTCTCTGTAACTCAGTTTCTCAAGTCCCGGCAACATCCTTGTAAACCTTCTCTGCACTCTTTCAACCTCATTAATATCCTTCCTGTAATTCGGTGATCTTGACACCCAGGACCTTGAAGCTGCTCGCTCTCGACACACACAAAATCCTGGCGAAACGCAGCAGGCCAGGCAGCATCTATAGTGAGAAGCACTGTCGACGTTTCGGGCCGAGACCCTTCGTCAGGACTAAGCGAAAGAAGAGATAGTAAAAGATTTGAAAGCAGTGGGGGGAGTGGGAAATGGGAAATGATCAGAGAAGACCGGAGAGGGTGGGATGAAGCTGAGAGCTGGAAAGGTGATTGGCGAAAGGGATACCGAGCTGGAGAAGGGAAAGGATCATGGGACGGGAGGCCTCGGGAGAAAGAAAGGGGGAGGGGAGCACCAGAGGGAGATGGAGAACAAGCAGAGTGATGGGCGAGAGAGAGAGAAAGAAAAAAAAGGGAGGGAAAAAAATAAATATGTCAGGGGAGGAGGGGCATTAACGGAAGTTAGAGAAGTCAATGTTCATGCCATCAGGTTGGAGGCTGCCCAGCCGGTGTATAAGGTGTTGTTTCTCCAACCTGAGTTTGGATTCATTTTGACAGTAGAGGAGGCCATGGATAGACATATCAGAATGGGAATGGGACGTGGAATTAAAATGTGTGGCCACTGGGAGATCCTGCTTTTTCTGGCGGACCGCGAAAGCCACTTCTTTAACAATCGATTACAACATCTTCCCAATCACTGGGGTCAGTCTAACAGGCTTATAATTTAACCTCCGCTGCCTGTCTCCCTTCTGGAAGAGCGGAGTCACGTTTACAAATCTCCAGTTTCCAGAAAACATTCATAATCAAGCGACACTTGAAACATCGATATTAATGCCGCCACCAACTCTTCAGCTACATCTTGCAGATCCTTGTGCTGTTCACCATCTGTTCCTGGTGATTAATCTGCCTGCAAATATTTATCTTTGTATCGTCTGCAAATTTGGCAACACAGCCATCAATTCCGTCATCCAGATTATCAAAATATAATGTTGCAGACACTATTAATCACTGACAGCCCCCCTTTTCCCAGGAGCAATGCCGACTTCGCACACCTCTGTTCCCCGAAACTCCAGAACTTCCACCGTACCCCTTCTGTCTTCCACAGTGAAGACTGATGCCAAATATTTATTCAGTTTGTCCGGCATTACCTTGCTACTTCTCCAACACCGTTAGCCACCGTTCCAATATCCACTCGCACCTCTATTCTATACGTTATGTCTCTGAGGAAATGTTTAATATCCTCTTTAATATTACTGGCTATCTTTCCTTCTCCACCTTCTCAATAAATCTTTCTAATGCCCTTCCCTTGGACAACATCGGTGGCGTGGAGAAGGGAGACTTGCAGCTTGGGGCAACTGCCGGATCTCCCATACAACCTCGCCCAGGCTTGCGCCCTGGAGACTTGGTCTCATGAGACTAACGGAGGCCTGCACACAATGACTTTTTAAAAAAATAACCACGGGAGCGATCTTCCCCCACCAGCTGTTGTGGCTAGAAATTTCCCTCTGGGCAGCGTGACTGGGCCATTCAAAGCAAAGCTGCACCCCTCTCCCCGCAGTGGCGGGGTGGGGAGGCGCCTCCCTCGCTCCGGCAGCCCGCGGGTCACCCCCGGGCAAGGCGCAGCACCTGCTTTGCGCCCCGCCCCCCCCCTCCCCCCGGATCGGGGTCCCGCGAGGCCGGTGCACATCGCGAGTCCCGGTCGTGCCACCACCGACACCTGTACCGTTAACCCAGCTTGGGAACCCCCGACACTCGAAAAATTCGGCAGCGGTACGGTGGGGAGCGTTCGGACTGGTCTGCATCACCGTCTGGTGGGGTGGGAACAATTACAGCTCGGAAACAGGCCATCTCGGCCCTTCTAGTCCGAGCCAAACGCTTACTCTCACCTAGTTCCACTGACCCGCACTCAGCCCATAACCCTCCATTCCTTTCCTGTCCATATACCTATCCAATTTTACTTTAAATGACAATACCGAACCTGCCTCTACCACTTCTACTGGAAGCTCGTTCCACACAGCAACCACTCTCTGAGTAAAGAAATTCCCCCTCATTTTACCTTTAAAAGTTTGCCCCTGTCTCAACTCATGTCCTCTTGTTTGAATCAATGGAAAAAGCCTATCCACGTCAACTCTATCTATCCCCCTCATAATTTTAAATTCCTCTAACAAGTCCCCCCTCAACCTTCTACGCTCCAAAGAATGAAGTCCTAACTTGTTCAACCTTTCCCTGTAACTTGGGTGCCGAAACCCAGGTAACATTCGAGTAAATCTCCTCTGTACAAAGAATAAAGACCTAACTTGTTCAACCTTTCCCTGTAACTTAGGTGCCGAAACCCAGGTAACATTCTAGTAAATCTCCGCTGTACAAAGAATAAAGACCTAACTTGTTCAACCTTTCCCTGTAACTTAGGTGCCGAAACCCAGGTAACATTCTAGTAAATCTCCGCTGTACAAAGAATAAAGACCTAACTTGTTCAACCTTTCCCTGTAACTTAGGTGCTGAAACCCAGGTAACATTCTAGTAAATCTCCTCTGTACAAAGGATAAAGACCTAACTTGTTCAACCTTTCTCTGTAACTTGGTTGCTGAAACCCAGGTAACATTCTAGTAAATCTTCTCTGTACTCTCTCTATTTTGTTGACATCTTTCCTATAATTCGATGACCAGAACTAGATAGATAGATAGATAGACAGATAGATAGATAGATAGATAGATAGATAGATAGATAGATAGATAGATAGATAGATAGATAGATAGATAGATAGATAGATAGATAGATAGATAGATAGATAGATAGATAGATAGATAGATAGATAGATAGATAGATAGATAGATAGATAGATAGATAGATAGATAGATAGATAGATAGATAGATAGATAGATAGATAGATACTTTATTCATCCCCAAGGGGAAATTCAACATTTTTCCAGCGTCCCATACACTTATTGTAGCAAAACTAATTACATACAGTATTTAACTCAGTATTAATATGATATGCATCTAAAATCACCCTCCCAAAAAGCATTAATAAATAGCTTTTTAAAAGTTCTTAAATAGTTTACTAAAGTGCATTGAGTGGTGACTTAAGCTCAGTCCTAACCCCGGCACTTTAACATGTCTTGCTCCTGGTGGTTGAATTGTAGAGCCGAATGGCGTTGGGGAGTAATGATCTCTTCATCCTCTCTGAGGAGCATTGCATTGACAGCAACCTGCCGCTGAAGCTGCTTCTCCGTCTCTGGATGGTGCTGTGCAGAGGATGTTCAGGGTTTTCCATGATTGACCGTAGCCTACTCAGCGCCCTCCTCTCTGCCACCGATGTCATACTCAACTTCCCAGTAATTTCGGTGTCTGTATATTTGTCCCTTCTGTATATGTTGCAGAAACTTCTACCACTGCAGCTCTACCGTCTTCCTTGCCAGTGTCCTTTACCAGTCAATTTTGGCCAACTCCCTTCTCTTGCCTGTGTAATTCCCTTTACTCCGCTATAATGCTGATACAGCTGACTCCGGCTTCTCCTTCTCAAATTTCAAGGTGAATTCGATGATACTTTGATGCTAGTTTGATTCGATCACTTACCTCAAAAGGTACGTTGTTCCTGGAAGATCCCCGATCAATTCTGATTCAGTCCACAACCCCCAATCCGGAATAGCTGTTCCCGTAGTGAGCTTAAAGACGATCCGGCCCGGCACGTCACCTGGCAGGCATTCCCTCTCTTAGGTTCCAGCGCAACCTGATTTTCCAAATCTACCTGATCAATCTGCGGACTGAACCACCCCCCCATGACTCCGTGCTTCATTTCCTCCGTAGACCCCACCCTTACTACTGTTTACGGGTCTGTCTGTATATAACGCTCATCAGCGTTTTTTTTAATCTTTGCATTTCTTCAGATCTCGCCACAATGATGTAAACCCTCTGTCGCCTGTGTAATGAGTTGATTTTATTTTTACCCACAGCGCCACGCCACACCCCTCTGTCTACCTGCCAGTCCTTTCGGTACAATGTATACCCTTGGACGTTCAGCTCCGAGCCACTGTGCGTTCTCCTTTCAGCTCTCAGCCAATGATGCAATTGCGTTGCACGTTCCCTTTTCCATTTACTGCGCGCATTCAGATAGACCACCGTCAGTCCCGTATTCCCCCCCCCCCCCTTGCCAATTTTGTCTGCCTTTCCATTGAAAATTCATCCTGTCAACTGAAAGCTCAGCCGGTCACCAGCCTCTCCTTGCTCGGAGTGTCACGCCAGGTTGCACTTGTCTGTAAACCAACTACCTCATTCTCAGCGCCACTCCCCCCTGCCAAATTAGTTTTAAACCCTCTCGAACGTCAGGGACAGTAATCCAACTTAAAGCGGGGACCTTGGAAGCTTCCCAGCAGTGAAGTCTTTACGCAAACCTGTCTGCAAGGACGCCCCCCGGGTTCAGGTGCAGACCGTCCCTTTTGAACAGGTCGTCCCTTTCCCCAGAATAGTTCGCAACGATTCCCCATGAATCTTAACCTCTGAACCCCCCTCCTCCCCACCCTCCCCCCCCCCCCAGACCAGTTCCTGAGCCACCCGGTTCACCTGCCGGATCATTGTCTGCGTACTCTCCCTGGAACGTGACACGGCCAGAAAGCCAGAGACCGCCACCCTGGAGGTCCTGTTCTTCAGCTTTCTAACTCGCTCTCTAAAATATCTCTTCAGGACCTTTTCTCTCATTGCCGACTTCTGTCACAGGCGCTCACCCGCACCGCCGAGGGCCGGATTAAGACATCCCTGGCCCTGGCACCTGGGAAGCGGCGTACTGGCCGGGTGTCTCTACCCCGCCCACAGAATCTGGTTTCGGATCTCCTGGCGATCGAGACTCCTCTCAACACCCCAGTCCTCTGCACATCTCCGCCCCTCATCTGACGCAGTGCCAGAGTCCCGGTTTCCGTGGCTCCCCGCTGGTCGGTCGCCTCCATCAACAGTCTCTAAAGTTCTACACATATTCTTGAGGGAAAGCGCCACAGGCGTACTCGGCACGGGCTTTTCATTTCCCTTCCATCTCCTAATAAATTCCCTTATTTCAAAGCAGAGATACAACGAGTGAAAGAAGCAAAGCAAAAAGAAACACGTTAGATACGCGAGCTGTCATCTGGCTTTCACGCGAATGAGGAAGTTGAGCTTTGCAACATTAAATATGGGACAAAATACTCTCACCCGGGAAATTCAATGCTCGACCAGACCCTTATCTCTAAAAGGTTATATTTATGGTCCCGCTGCCCTGTATCTCTTACCCGCAACACGGCAGCCAAGGCGCTGGTTTCAAGTCTGAATTTTAAAGGGATTGACAAACTCGAGCGCGCACATTGCCGATTTCCGGAAAGTAACAAGGTGCCGCAGAGAAATTTTGTCTCGAATAGCGCCCCCTGCGGACTTTATTGGTGATGTTTATTGTCTCCTCGCCACACCGCACCCCCCCCCCCCACCTCGCTCTCTGAACTTCATGACTGGTTAGGAAAAGCGTTGTGTGATAGAGTCAAACTGCGGCCGGCCGCAGCTCACGTCGTTTCCCGTGAAACACGGGCGAAGCGCTGAGGGAAGAGATCGGTCTTGAAGAGAGATAATAAGGAGCTGGGTAGGAAGCTGAACGGCATCAAGATTACAGGCGGCAAGGCGGGAAAATGGGGTTGAGAGGGGTAATGACCGAGCCTTGACGGAATGACGGAGAGGGTTCGAGAGGAGTAATGATCCAATAGACCTAATGGTCTAACCACCTCTGGCGACGGACTGCGTCCTCTCGGTGACGTTGCCAGTGACGCTGCAGAGTCGTCGCGTGATCGATGAGCTTATCTGTTGAAAGATGTCACCGTACTGAAGCGTGACGTCACATCGGGGCCGCCGCTCATGGCGCCTGGGATTCAGCGCGGCCAAGGGAGCGTAACCAGGCACCGAGCAAACAAAGGTGAAGACTCGAAGCGATTTGTTGCAATAAATCAGTGATTGGACCAGGTCTTATGCAAGAACAAGTTGTGCCGGGCCCAGCTGATAAAGGTTAATGATTTACCGAACGGACCCAATACTTAAAGGTGGGGAGGGTGGGGTGGGGGGAAACTAGTTCATTTTCAGTCAGAACCAGTCTCGGGACTCAGCGGAATCAGCGTCAGGCGGCTCCCTGCAAGGCAGAGCGGAAAGAAAAAAATATATATAACTTTCAGTTATCGTGCCCGTCCGCATCACAGTCGCTTAACAATTTCAGGGATTTCCTTCAATAAGCTCCAGGTATTGCTTGAACTGTTGCCGGGATAATTTGGAGGCAAGAACTCGTGAGGTTAAATCTATTGTATCGCTGTCTGGCCGCTTTTCGTGAGCCCTCCCCTTCGTTGCTTTGGGCTGCAGGCAGGGTTATCACCGTCTTTCTTTCACCTGGCTTTACCTATCAACATAAATCCAGCCTCCTTCTCCCTGCCACCCTCAGCCCCAACGCTTCTTTATTCCGGCGCTTTGCGTAACCCTGTCTACCCTCCGCTCATTCTCCTTCGCTCTGGGGAACAAAGGGCTAATCTCTTCGATCTTTCCCACTAATTCGCGTCCACAAATCAAGGCAGACTCTTTGCTAGACTACTTTCAATCGTGTTGATCAATCTCCTTTTCGGTCGGCGGTCCGAACTGCCCACGGAACTGGAAATCGCAGCCCACCAAAGTGACTTTGATCAGCGATCTCGGGCCCCAGTCGCTGCAGTCCGTGCGATCGTGTTGCTGCCACGCTCGGGAGCTGAGCTGAAATTGGCGAAACTTCTCAGCGTGTCAACCATCGAAGCTTCTCGCAGCGCCGAAGGATTTGTCCTGGAAACCACATTACACTGCAGAAGAAAAAAAAAACGCGCGCAGACTCCACGGAGAGTCACGGGCACAGGGCAATTGCGCACGATGTGACCGAGTGTGCTGCGGTGCAAATGCCATCGCTCCTGTGAATGCGCCAAAGTTACTTCAAAGCACTCGTCGCGGTCGAAAACAAAACCGCGGCAATGGCTTCCACGTCAACTTAATTTAATTTTCTGAGCTTCGTATTATTTTTCTGCTTGTAACAGAGCACCGGAGTCTGACGAAACACTCTCCACGAAAAAAAGAAGGGGTGAAGGAGTGGACAGGAAAGTTTTCTCGATGACATCAGCGGCAGGGAAGGGCACTGGTATGTTAGAGCTCTTTTTATTTATTTGCAAATACTAATCGATAATGGTTCTGGATTTAATCGGTGCCCGCAAATTGCAAAGGATTCGTGAAGGAGGGACGGAGAAGAGAGACGAGAGAGTGTTAACATCTATTGGGGAAGCACAGTCTCATGTGGAAAGGGGTATAACCACGGCCTGCTTCACGCTCCTCACAGCGGGTTGCGCGTGCGCGTCACCACGGCGAGATATTGCAGGGATTTGCCGAAGAGCGGACAGGGCAGAGGGTCACCCAGACCAGAACGGTGCTGATGAAATAGTTGGGGAGGGCCCTGAGGGTGATAGCAATGGGTTTCGATTTCCCCGGAATACGCTGTGTTTCCTCTTTGTGAAATTTCTTCCGCGCCCTCCCATCAGGTCTGGGCCCGTTCTCTCACAGAGTGGGTACGGCGCTCGTAAATGATTCAGGGCAATACTAGGTGAACACACGGGGAGCGTCTGATGGCTGTGGGCCTGCAGTCTTTGTAGCTCAGCCGTACCTAATTGAAACCTGCCGACTATTGAAAGCCCTAGATAGATTGGATGGGGAGAGGATATTCCCCGTGCTGGGGGAGTGTAGGAGCGGAGAGCACAGCCTCGGAACAGAAGGACGCATCTTCAGAGTAATGCTGAAGAGCACCGCCCTCCTCCGGGGATTGTGAATCTGTGGAATTCGTTGCCGCAGACGGGCGGGTCATCAAATCTACTTAAACCGTATAGTGACAGGCTGGTAATTATTAAGAATATCAATGTTTACAGGAAGTAGGCAGGTAAATGAGAAGGATAATAAATCAGCCGTGATTTAATCAGAAATGGCGGAGCAGACACGAAGGGCTAAGTATTGTATTATCGGCCTGTAAGTTTGACGTCAGCGGTGGGTAAATTAATGGAAAGTATTCTTAGAGATGGTATATATAATTATCTGGATAGACAGGGTCTGATTAGGAGCAGTCAACATGGATTTTTGCGTGGAAGATCATGTTTCACAAATCTTATTGAAGTTTTTGAAGAGGTTCCTAGGAAAGTGGACGAGGGTAAAGCAGTGGATGTTGTCTATATGGACTTCAGTAAGGCCTTTGACAAGTTTCCACACGGAAGGTTAGTTAGGAAGGTTCAATTGTTAGGTATTAATATTCAAATAGAAAAATGTATTCAACACTGGCTGGATGGGAGATGCCAGAGAGTAGTGGCGCATAACTATTTGTCAGGTTGGAGGCCGGTGACTAGCGGTGTGCCTCAGGGATCTGTACTGGGTCCAAAGTTGTTTGTGATATACATTAATGATCTGGATGATGGACTGGTAAATTGGATTAGTAAGTATGCAGTTGATACTAAGATAGGTGGCGTTGCGGATAATGAAGGAGGTTTTCGAAGCTTGCAGAGATATTTAGGCCAATTAGACGAGTGGGCTGAAAGATGGCAGATGCAGTTTAATGCTGGTAAGTGTGAGGTGCTACATTTTGGTAGGAATAATCCAAATAGGACATACATGGTAAATGGTAGGGCATTGAAGAATGCAGTACAACAGAGTGATCTAGGAATAATGGTGCATAGTTCCCTGAAGGTGGGATCTCATGTGGATAAAACACTACAGCACAGTACAGGCCCTTCAGCCCTCCATGTTGTGCCGACCCATATAATCCTTTAAAAAAGGTACTAAACCCACACTACCCCATAACCCTCCATCTTTCTTTCATCCATGTGCCTTTTCAAGAGGCTCTTAAATACCCCTAATTTTTAGCCTCCACCACCATCCCTGGCAAGTCATTCCAGGAACTCACAACCCTCTGTGTAAAGAACTTACCCCTGATGTCTACCTTAAACTCCCCTCCCTTAACTTTGTACATATGCCCTCTGGTGTTTGCTATTGGTGCCCTGGGAAGCAGGTACTGACTATCCACCCTATCTATGCCTCTCATAATCTTGTAGACCTCTATCAACTCCCCTCTCATTCTTCTACGCCCCAAAGAGAGAAGTCCCAGCTCTGCTAACCTTGCTTCATATGACTTGATCTCCAATCCAGGCGATATCCTGGTAAATCTCCTCTGCACTCTCTCCATAGCTTCCACGTCCTTCCTATAATGAGGTGACCAGAATTGAACACAATACTCTTTAATCTCACCAGAGATTTACAATACCCAGCAGTGATCCCTGCAGCATTCCACTCGCCATAGGCCTCCAATCAGCCATCTACTGCATCTTGAATGTCCAGCCACCTAACCTTCTTGACCAACCTCCGATGCATGACCTTGACAAATGCCTTGCTAGAAATCCATGGAGGCAACCTCCACTGCCTTGTCTTCATCAACTTTCCTGATAACCTCCTAAAAAAACCTATAAGATTGTTTAGACATTGCCTACCAGAAACCAGACACAAAGCCATGCTGACTATCCATGTCTACCCAAACACCCATATATCCCTTCCCTCAGAATGCCTTCCAAAAACTTTTCCACTGCTTATGTCAGTCAGGCTCACCAGCCTAGAATTTCCTGGTTTATTTTTAGAGGCTTCTTTAAACAGTGGAACAGCATTAGCTATCCTCTAGTCAATCACCGATTGCTAAGGATGATTTAAATATCTCTGTGAGGGGCCCTACAATTTCTGCACTTGCCTCTCACAGGGTCGATGGGAACATGTTATTAGGTCCTGGGGGTTTATCCACCCTAATTTGCCTCAGGACTGTAATCTGTATTTAGTTCATGACCTTGCAGCTGCTTTGCCTCACTTCTATAGATTCTGTGTCCATTTCCTGAGTAAATACAGACCTCCCCCCATCTCTTTTGACTCAGTACATAGATTAAGGATCTTCCAGAGGACTCATTTTCTACCTTTCTATCCTTTTGCCCTTAACATATCTGTAAAATCCCTTAGGATTCTCATTCACCTTGTCTGTTAGGGCAAATTCATGCCTTCTTTTTACCCTCCTGATTTATTTCTTAAGGATAGGGTGGTAAAGAAAGCTTTTGGTATGTTGACCTTTATAAATCAGAGCATTGAGTACAGGAGTTGGGATGTAATTTTAAAATTGTACAAGGCATTGGTGAGGCCGAATTTGGAGTATTGTGTACAGTTCGGGTCACCGAATTATAGGAAAGATGTCAACAAAATAGAGAGAGTACAGAGAAGATTTACTAGAATGTTACCTGGGTTTCAGCACCAATGTTACAGGGAAAGGTTGAACAAGTTAGGTCTTTATTCTTTGTACAGAGGAGATTTACTGGAATGTTACCTGGGTTTCAGCACCAATGTTACAGGGAAAGGTTGAACAAGTTAGGTCTTTATTCTTTGGAGCGTAGAAGGTTGAGGGGGGACTTGTTAGAGGAATTTAAAATTATGAGGGGGATGGATAGAAATTAACGTGGATAGGCTTTTTCCATTGAGGGAAGGGAAGATTCAAATACGAGGAAATGAGTTGAGACTTAGGGGCAAACGTTTAAAGGTAACATGAGGGGGAATTTCTTTATTCTGAGAGTGGTAGCTGCGTGGAATGAGCTTCCAGTAGAAGTGGTAGAGGCAGGTTCGATTTTGTCATTTAAAGTAAAATTGGATAGGTATATGGACAGGAAAGGAATGGAGGGTTGTGGGCTGAGTGCGGGTCGGTGGGACTAGGTGAGAGTAAGCGTTCGGCGCGGACTGGAATAATTCTACTAAAATGAAGGGAATCAAATATGAAGGAAGAGAGTCAGAATGTATAACTATTGGCCGGTTAGTCTGACCTCCTCGGAGACTGGGAATGTGTTCGAGTCGATTGTTCAGGGTGAGGTCTCACGTTCCTTGTAGGCACATGATAAAATCGACCGCGGTCTGCATGATGTCCTCAAGGGAAAATCTCGCCTTGCAAATTTGTTGTGAGAAAAAAAAAACAACAACAAGCGGGATCGTCAAAGGAAAATCGGTTGATGTTGTGTACGGGATTTCCAGAAAGCCCTTGACAAGGTGCCACAGAAGAGACTGCGTAACAAGTTACGAACTCATGGTATTACAGGAAAGAGTCCAGCATGGATAAAGTAGTGGCTGATTGGCAGGAAGAAAAGAGTGTGAATAAACGTTGGGGATGAATCTTTTTTAGTTATCTGTCAATAATTTGACCGACAGATAGGCAGACAGACATACTTTATTGATCCCGAGGGAAATTGGGTTTCGTTACAGCCGCACCAACCAAAAATAGTGAAGAAATATAAGAATATAAAAGCATAAATAATTAAATAATAATGTTAATCATGACAAGTGGAAATAAGTCCAGGACCAGCCTATTGGCTCGGGGTGTCTGACACTGCAAGGGAGACGTTGTAAAGTTTGATGGCCACAGGCAGGAATTACTTCCTATGACGCTCAGTGTTACATCTCGGTGGAATGAGTCTCTGGCTGAATGTACTCCTGTGCCTAACCAGTACATTATGGAGTGGATGGGAGTCATTGCCCAAGATGGCATGCAACTTGGACAGCATCCTCTTTTCAGACACCACCGTCAAAGAGTCCAGTTCCACCCCCACAACATCACCGGCCTTACGAATGAGTTTGTTGATTCTGTTGGCGTCCGCTACCCTCAGCCTGCTGCCCCGGCACACAACAGCAAACACGATAGCACTGGCCACCACAGGCTCATAGAACATCCTCAGCATCGTCCGGCAGATGTTAAAGGACCTCAGTCTCCTCAGGAAGTAGAGACGGCTCTGACCCTTCTTGTAGACAGCCTCGGTGTTCTTTGACCAGTTTATTGTCCATTCGGATCCCCAGGTATCGGTAATCCTCCACCATGTCCACACTGACCCCTTGGATGGAAACAGGGGTCACCGGTGCCTTAGCCCTCCCCAGGTCCACCACCAGCTCCTTAGTCTTTTGGTGTAAGTCAGGATGGTGTAATTAATGACTTTGTTGCAAAGTTTGCCGACAGTATGAAGCTAGGTGGAGGAACAGGTAGTTCTGTGGAAGTAGAGAGGCTACACAGTGGCTCACGCAGATTAGGAGAATGAGCAAAGAATTGGACGATGGCAGACAGTGTCGGGAAGTGTATGGTCGTGCACTTTGGTTGAATAAAAGAGAGGGTTGGCTGTTTTCTGAACGGAGAAAAAAATACAGAATTACTAAAGCGCAAAGGGCACCCGGTGTCATGGTTCCGGTTGACCGTTCCCCTTTAACAACACTTTCTCCCCGATTATTCCCCAATTTCAGTCAATTGCTACTAGTTACCCAATTACCGTACATCTGGCTCTCATCAGAGACTGGGAAATAAATACGATGGCGACCCTATCACAGGTCAATTCTGGTGTGATACTTCGTTGCCTGTTCCGATTAGAACCGGTAGTTCTAAGTTCCGCTCTACGTTCTAGAGAGTCCCTGTGGATCCCGTCTCCTTGTCAAGATCCCTCTGGTTTCCTGCTCCACGTTCAGGTCTACGCCAGCCTCCCCAACTGAGTCGACGTGCCGGCGTCCTGCACTTGGGTTCTCCTCCGCCGCCCCCGTGTAACAGCCGGGAGCCCTTGTGCAGGATTCCCTGAAGATCAATTTCCAGATGGAGTCTGTTGCGAGGAAGGCGAATGCGATTCCAGCATTCACTTCAAGAGGACAAGAATGTAAACGGAAGGATGTAAAGTGGAGGCTTTAAAAGCATTTGGCGAGGCCGCGCTTGGAGGATTGTGAGTTGTTTTTGGCCCCTCACCTTAGAAGGGATGGGCTGAAAGTAGAGAGGGGGTCGAAGGAGTTTGACGAAGATCATCCCAGGATTGTATGGCTTGCCGTATAAAGAGCGTCCGATAACTGTCACGGCGTCTGTAATCGATAGAATTCAGAAGAATTACGAATTACATTGAAACCCATCGAATGGTGAAACGTCCAGACCGAGTGGATGTGGAGAGGATGTCTCCTGTGATGGGAGAGTCTAAGATCAGGGGACACAGACTCAAAATAGACTTTAGAACGGAGGTGAGGAGGAAGGGCGTTTTTTTTTAAACCAGAGAATGTCAAGTGCGGAATATTTTGCCACAGGCAGCTCTGGGGGGGTGGGGAGGGGGGCAAGCCTTTAGGCGTATTTAAGTCAGAGATTCTTGATTGGTCAGAACATGAAGGGATACGGAGAGAAGGCGGGAGGTCGGGGCTGAGAGGAAAATTGGATCGGCCATGATGAAACGGCGTAGAAGTCTAGATGGGCCAAATGGCCTAATTCTGCTCCGATATCTTCTGATTTTTTTTTTGTTCTAATTCCAACAGATTTTTTTTTTAAGATAAGGGTCCTAAAACTGCTCACAATATTCCAAGTGCAGCCTGAGACCAGTGGGTTGCAAAACCTCAGCGTGACATCCCTGTTTTTGTCTTCTCTTCCTCGCTGACTGAATGCTAAACGTTGCGTTTACCTCTCTTACCACCGCCTCAACCTGCAAATTAATCTTTAGGGAATCCGGCACAAGGACTCCCAGGACCCCTCGCAGCTCCGTATCTTTGTGAGAATCCCCTCCCCACTATAATCAGTCTTCCCATTTCTCCCATCATGCACTTCCCGACATCGTATTACATCTACCACTCCCTCCACCCGTTGCCCTTGTCTGTCCAGGTCCTTCTCTATCCTCTCTGTCCTCAGCACTCCCTGCCCCTCCACCCTATCTTCCCGTCATCCGCAAGCATAGCCGAAAGGCCAGTAATAGTTCCATCCAATTTATTGACGTGCAAGGTGAAGAGAAACGCTCCCAACACGGCCAGTCAACGGCAGCCAACCGGAAAATGCCCCTTTTACTCCCACTCCTTGCCTCCTGCCTGCCCGTCAATCTTCTATCTGTGCTAGCGCCTTTCCTGTAACCCCGTTGCTCTTCCCCTCGTCAGCTGCTGCTTGAACCGAACCTCTCCTCTGTCCACCCAAGGCATCTCTCAGACTAGACATGGGTGCAACGTTCCTGTCTGGTTGGAGTGCAACTGATGATGTTTTCTTTTTCCTTCTCTTTACAGCAAATGCGAGCTTTTGGCTGCGGGTGTTTCCCAAGGGAATACCCGGGGGCAACAGGTTCCTCAAGGCCGGGATTCTCCTTCAGCTGCTCCTCTGCCTGATCCCGGTGGCCCTGTGGAGCAGAGAGAGGAGCGGCGGGAGCTTCCGGCCCCGCTGCCCCTCGCGGCTGAACGGCACCTCCTTCCTGACGCGGCCCGCCGGCCGGTGCGACGACAGCGCCCCCTTCCTGGTCCTCCTGGTGCCCAGCTCCCCGGATGAGTTCGAGGCTCGCTCGGTCATCCGCCAGACCTGGGGGAGCGAGCGGCGGTTTGGCGGGGCCAGGGCAGTCACCTATTTCCTTTTGGGACACGGGAGGGATCGGCAGGACTCGATCCGACGGGAGGCCGCAGAGCACCGGGACATCATCCAGGGTGATTTCTCTGACACGTACTACAACCTGACCCTCAAGGTGCTGCTGGGCTTGGAGTGGATCTGCTGTTACTGTCGCTCCCCCTCCTTCGTGATGAAGACGGACACCGACACGTTCGTCAACACCGACTACCTGCTGGAGCTCCTGTCCCGCGCTCCCCGCAGCAACCTCCTCACCGGTCTCATTCATAGAGGCGCCAAGCCATACCGCGGGACAAAGAACCGGTGGTACATCAGCAAGGAGGAGTACCCTGGGAAAACGTACCCACCTTACTGTGCCGGAAGCGGCTACGTCCTGTCCACGGACTTGGCTTGCCGCGTGTGGAACATCTCCGGGACGCCGCCCCTGTTCAGACTGGAGGACGTGTACGTGGGGATGCGCGTCGCGGAGCTGAAGGTGGAGCCGGTGCCCATCCACACCGAGCGCGTCTTCTCCAGCTACAGGGAGCCGTTCTCCATCTGCTCCTACCGGCGGCTCGTCACCTCGCACCACGTCAGAAACTTCGAGAAGCTGCTCTACTGGAAAGCGCTGCAGGACTCGGTCGGAGAGGGTTGCCCCGGAGACCCCTGACGGAAGCTGGCATACCGACAGTGGCATGCAAAAGTCTGGGCACCCCGATCGAAACTTCTGTTGCTGTGAATAGTTAAGTGAGTAGAAGATGAACTGATCTCCAAAAGTCATTAAGTTAAAGATGAAACATTATTTTCTACATTGTAAGCAAGATCAGTGTATTATTTTTGTTTTGTACAATTTTAGAGTGAAAAAAAGGAAAGGAGCAACATGCAGAAGTTTGGGCACCCCAAGAGATTTGAGCTCCTAGATAATTTTTACCAAGGTCTCAGACATTAATTAGCTTGTTAGGGCAATGGCTTGTTCACTGTCATCATTAGGAAAGGCCAGGTGATGCAAATTCCAAAGCTTTATAAATACCCTGACTCCTCAAACCTTGTCCCAACGATCAGCAGCCACGGGCTCCTCTAAGCAGCTGCCTAGAACTCTGAAAACTAAAATAAATGATGCCCACAAAGCAGGAGAAGGCTACAAGAAGATAGCAAAGCGTTTTCGCGTAGCCGTTTCCTCAGTTCGTCAGGTCATTAAGTAATGGCAATTCACAGGAACGGTGGAGGTCAAGTTGAGGTCCGGAAGACCAAGAAAACTTTCTGAGAAAACTGTTCGCAAGATTTCTAGAGAGGCAAATCAAAACCCCCGTTTGGAAAATCTGAAGATGAAAAGAGGATGGTTTCTACAACAGGATAATGATCCTAAGCACACCTCAAAATCCACAATGGACTACCCCAAGAGGCGCAAGCTGAAGGTTTTGCCATGGCCCTCACTGTCCCCCGACCTAAACATCATCTAAAATCTGTGGCTAGACCTCAAAAGAGCAGTGCATGCAAGACGGCCCAAGAATCTCACAGAACTAGAAGCCTTTTGCAAGGAAGAATGGGCGACAATCCCCCAAACAATAATTGAAGGACTCTTAGCTGGCTACAGAAAACGTTTACAAATTGTAATACTTGCCAAAGGGGGTGTTACTAAGAATTGACCTGACAATGTGCCCAAACTTTTGCTTCGGGCCCGTTTCCTTTCTTGTTATTTTGAAACTGTAAAAGATGGAAATTTTTTAAAAAAAGTAATCTTGCCGGAAATATTGAAGAAATGCGTCATCTTTAACTTTTTACCCTTTGGAAATCAGTTCATCTTTTACTCGCTTTGCTATTCACAGCAAAATAGATCTTGAGCGGGGTGCCCAAACTTTTGCATGCCACTGTATATCTTGATAACATTTTGTTCCATTCATTGAATTGATTTTGGTTAATCTCTATTGCTAGGGTCTGAAAGAGAAATAATGGTCTGCCCAGACCTTTGCGTGAGAGGGAGAGAGGGAGGAATATTTTGACGAGGTTCATAAGGATGAATCCAGGAATGAAGTGGTTAATAAAGAAGGGGAACCTGACAGCTTCGGGCCTGAACACACTGGGATTTAGAAGAATGCAGAAGGATCTCATTGAAAACTACGGAATGTTGAATGTATAGGCTGGATGTGGAGAGGATGTTTCCTATCACGGGGATATCCAGAACTAGAGGGCACAGCCTCAAAACTGAGGGGCGACCTTTTCTGGACAGAGGTCAGGATTTTTTTAGGGGTTACATAAGGGATGTTTACTGCTCCCAAGCCTTTTCAATGACAGTTATTGAAAAATAAATAATTGTAATATATATATTCCAGGATTAGGGTCGGGAGATTGATGAACGCGAAATTGAAAACAAATGACCTCACTGATCGTTCGAAGATATAATGATTTTAATAAATTTTTGGACGGGAAGTCTTCATTGGTTGGTTTTTTGAGATCGGCCGCAGAAACAAAGAAAAGAAAATCTGCCGTTGCCGGAAATACGAGCATCACGCACAGAATGCTGGGGGGACACCGCAGGTCAGGCCGCGTCTACAGAAAAGAGCTAACTGTCGACGGTCCGTCCACGAAACCCTGGCCCCCTGAGTTCCTCCAGCTTTTTGTGTGTGTGTTGCACGGTTACAGGCCTTTCCTGCCCAATTACACCCATCAGCCTCCAGCATGAACATTGATCTCTGGAACTTCCGGTAATAACTCCCTCATTCACCCTTCCCCATCCCCTTAAACTTCTCTCACCTTATCTCCTTGCCAACCCAATGCTTCCCGCTGGTGCTCCTACCCACCCACCCCCCCCCCCGCCACTTTTCGTTCTGCCGTGGCCTTCTGTCCTCTCCTATCAGAATCCCCCTTCTCCAGCCCTGTATCTCGTTCACCAATCACTTCCCAGCTCTTCTATCAGACTTCTGTCCTCTCCTATCAGAATCCCCCTTCTCCAGCCCTGTATCTCGTTCACCAGTCACTTCCCAGCTCTCCTATCAGACTTCTGTCCTCTCCTATCATACTCCCTTCTCCAGCCCTGTATCTCATTCACCAGTCACTTCCCAGCTCTCCTATCAGACTTCTGTCCTCTCCTATCAGACTCCCCCTTCTCCAGCCCTGTATCTCGTTCACCAATCACTTCCCAGCTCTCCTATCAGACTTCTGTCCTCTCCTATCAGACTCCCCCTTCTCCAGCCCTGTATCTCGTTCACCAATCACTTCCCAGCTCTCCTATCAGACTTCTGTCCTCTCCTATCAGAATCCCCCTTATCCAGCCCTGTATCTCGTTCACCAGTCACTTCCCAGCTCTCCTATCAGACTTCTGTCCTCTCCTATCATACTCCCTTCTCCAGCCCTGTATCTCATTCACCAATCACTTCCCAGCTCTCATATCATACTTCTGTCCTCTCCTATTAGACTCCCCCTTCTCCAGCCCTGTATCTCATTCACCAATCACTTCCCAGCTCTCATATCATACTTCTGTCCTCTCCTGTCAGACTCCTGCTTCTCCAGTCCTGTATCTCGTTCACCAATCACTTCCCAGCTCTCATATCATACTTCTGTCCTCTCCTATCAGACTCCCCCTCCTCCAGCCCTGTATCTCATTCACCAATCACTTCCCAGCTCTCATATCATACTTCTGTCCTCTCCTGTCAGACTCCCCCTTATCCAGTCCTGTATCTCATTCACCAATCACTTCCCAGCTCTCCTCTCAGACTTCTGTCCTCTCCTATCAGACTCCCCCTTCTGCAGCCCTGTATTTCATTCACCAATCACTTCCCAGCTCTCATATCATACTTCTGTCCTCTCCTATCAGACTCCCCCTTCTCCAGCCCTGTATCTCGTTCACCAATCACTTCCCAGCTCTCCTATCAGACTTCTGTCTTCTCCTATCAGACTCCCCCTTCTCCAGTCCCGTATCTCGTTCACCAATCACTTCCCAGCTCTGCTATCAGACTTCTGTCCTCTCCTATCAGACTCCCCCTTCTCCAGTCCTGTATCGCATTCACCAATCACTTCCCAGCTCTCATATCATACTTCTGTCCTCTCCTATCAGACAACTCCTTCTCCAGTCCTGTATCTCTTTCACCAATCACTTCCCAGCTCTCCTATCAGACTTCTGTCCTCTCCTATCAGACTCCCCCTTCTCCAGCCCTGTATATCATTCACCAATCATTTCCCAGCTCTCCTATCAGACTTCTGTCCTCTCCTATCAGACTCTCCCTTCTTCAGCCCTGTATCTCGTTTACCAATCACTTCCCAGCTCTCCTATCAGACTCCCCCTTCTCCAGCCCTATATCTCATTCACCAATCACTTCCCAGCTCTCCTATCAGACTCCCCCTTCTCCAGCCCTATATCTCATTCACCAATCACTTCCCAGCTCTTCACATCATCTCAACCAACCCCGCCACCGCCTCATCCCCCTCCCTGGATTCACCTATCAGCTTGTGTTTCTTCCTCCACTCTACCCCAACCCCCTCCCCAACTTTTAAATCTACTCTAGAGCTATGTTTCTGCTGAAGGGTCTCTGCCCGAAGAGTTCCCACGGATGCTGACTGGCCTGCTCAGTTCCTCCAGCAAGCATTTCGTGTGTCGCACCGAGTAGAAGGGAGAGGCTGGTTAAGGAAGTGATGGGGGGAGGCGGGAGGGAGGGAGGGAGGGACGGAGGGAGAGAGGGAGAGAGGGAGAGAGGGAGGGAGGGAGGGGGAGAGGGAGGGGGAGGGGGAGAGGGAGGGGGAGAGGGAGGGGGAGAGGGAGGGGGAGAGAGGGAGAGAGAGAGACAGACATTATCGCACATTTCCCAGCATTCTTTATTTTCATATCTCACCGCCCCCCCCCCGGTACGCACAATCCCACGGCTCTTATTGGTCTGCGGTGCTCAAAACTCCCCGACTGGCCCCGGGAGCTTCTTTGCAAATCTCGCTCCTGCTAGGCACAAAGCAATAGTTCACAGGCATATGCGGTGCATGGGATGCCCTCACTCCCCCACACCCCCTCCCGGGACACAACCCCCACCCCGGCGCTCTCGACTGCCACGCGCGATTCACCAACTCTCACCCGGCCGCGCCCGCTCGCTTCCCCAGAAAGTCTCGCTCCCCCCGCGCACATCTCGGCGCGATCTGCCGGGCGCAGAATTTCCGTCGCCGATCAGCGACGCAACAGCCGATCACGCGAATGGTCGGCGTCGCCCACCCGAGCGCAATCTCTCACCGTCTGGCGTTTGCTCGAGCCTCTGCAATCCGCAGGTCAGGGTTCCTCAGGGCCGCAGTTCCACCTCCTGAATCGCCTGGGGCGCTATCCCTCCAGTCTGAACCGGGAGGGGGAAAAGAAACCTGATTCAAATCCCCAGATCCACCAGGATATGAATCACATCACGCAGAGGCCGAGCAATTCATTCGATAAAGAAGTGTCGCTGCGTCGCCTGCAAGGTCGCCGCAATCTCAATCCCTGTCGTCTGGAAAACATTTGGCGTGCGCGGGAGTGCGTGCAAGTCTGGACGGAGTGTGGGGGGCGGGGAGGGAGGGGGTAGCATTCACCTGGAGTGGGAGAGTCACCCACCCGTGAGACATAGGAGCAGACTAACAACTCCCCACTCGAGCACTGGTCAACTCCCAGAATGGCCGCTCCGCTTCAGTCCAACTTTGTTTCATTGGCCATTGCCAAGGACTTAATTTCCACAGAACTCCTACGCCCAAAAGCCCAAAGGAGCGGAATAAGGCCATTCAGCCCATCGAGTCTGCTCCGCCACCCCTCAAACCCATACACCTACCTTCTCGTCATTTCCTTTCAGGCCGTAATCCGTTCAACTTCCGCCTTAATATACCCACGGATTGGGCCTCCAACGCAGTCTGTGGCGGAGCATTCCGCAGATTCACTACTCTCTGGGTTAAAAAAAAAATCATCCTTACCTCCGTCCTAAACGGGAGCCCTCAATTTTGAGGCAGTGCCCTCTAGTTCTGGATACCCCCACCAGTGGAAACATCCTCCCTACATCCAGAACATCTCGTAACCCACAACGAGGGGTGGGAAGAGGGACGGACTCGACAACCCCATTGCAGGATTGGGAGGGGAAAGGACACAGCGGACGGGGCACAAGAAAGAGTGTCATACCCACCCGGAGCCATGTTACGGTACTCTGGAGTTGCGGGAGGAGTGGAGAAAATGGTCAGGGCATCAAAGGACATGGCGAGAGGCAAGGTGCATGGGGTTGATTGGGAGCCGGGATGAGTCGTGATGGAAATGGGGGTGCGGATTCGATGGGCTGAATGGCCTAATTCTGTTCCTATGTCTCATAGACGGAGACAGACAGAGAAAGAGACCGAGACAGACAGAGACGGACAGGGAGAGCGAGAGAGAGACAGACAGACGGACAGACAGACAGACAGATAGATAGACAGAGAGAGACACAGAGATAGAGACAGACAGACAGATAGACAGAGAGAGACAGACAGACAGACAGATAGACAGAGAGAGAGAGACAGACAGACAGACAGAGAGAGACAGACAGACAGACAGAGACAGATAGAGAGAGAGTGAGACAGACAGACAGACAGACAGACGAATAGACAGAGAGAGACACAGAGATAGAGAGAGAGACAGACAGATAGACAGAGAGAGAGAGAGAGAGAGAGACAGAGATAGAGACAGACAGACAGACAGACAGATAGACAGAGAGAGAGAGAGAGAATGGTGGGTTGCTAAGTGATCACAGTTACACAGCAGAAGGGGGGGTGGGGTGTTGCCTCCGAAGAGGGAAATATTTTATGTTACCTCAACCCCTGGCACGTGTGCAGCCCGGGTCCCAGCCGGTGGATTCATTCACACTGAATGTGGCAGTTCTGCAGGTCGAGGAGTTTCATGGTATCTTAGCCCCCGACGGCATGAGACAGGACCGCGCAGTCTATCGGGGTCAGTCCCCGTCCACCGAATGAAAGCGCTGCCACAGGCCCCAGGCGAGGCCCGAGCCAGCCCCGGATTCAGAGACTTATCCAGGTCGCGCAATGTGCTCAGGGGTCTCATGGATCACGTGTCTTCCCCATTCCGGCGTTCGGGCTGAACAGCAACTGAACCTCTTGCCCATGTCACCGTGCATTCATGCACTGAGCTGCTGCCACATGCTGGGCCGATTAGATATTTGCATGAATGATCGGTGCGATCCCGTACCTATTAAAATCGCCATTTGTTGTTGTCCGTCCGCAGAGGTGGAGAGGGAGAAAATGAGCTTTCAGTATAAGTGAACCCGATAAAGCGGCAATGGAGTGTGTGCGTAATAAGCAGAAAGTTCTCGGACCCATGCACACTTTCAGATTTTACCGTCTCGTTTTCAAAGATTGAAATAGGATTTTAAGCTGCAAACCACTCTGCACCATTTCATATCAAAGATAAATTTGAAAACCTGTCTGCAATTCACTGACAACTGAGCATCATAAATTACGAGGCTCAAAGTGATTCGACCCCTTTCCAATTACTGGGTGCAATATGCCGCATTACCTTCACGACTCTGCAAAATTGGAGGAGCACGTGTTCTCAATAAATTCGCCAGAATAAATACCCCATCTCTGTGTGAGGTCCAACGATCTGGTGGATGTTCGACAGACCAAACCAAACTGAAGACAAAGGAGCATTTTAAACAAGTCAGGAAAATGATAAAATAGATTTTTTTTCTGCCGAGATGAGAAGACCTTATCAAAGGCATTGAGCACAGCAGTGCAGTCCATCGTGAAAATGTGGGGGGAGGGGGGGGAATACGAAACCACAGCCAGACTGCCGAAGGTCAGTCCCCCTCTCTGAACCCTGGACAGGAATGGTACGAGAGGCGACGGTGACGCCAACAGTCACGCTGAGTGAACTGCAGAAGTCCGTCACTGCCGCCGGCGATGAGGTCCGTGGCTCCACGACCTCTGAGGCCTTGCACAAGCAGGGTATTTCAGGAAGAGTGGCAAGCAAGAAGCCTTGGCCAAAAGAAAAACATGTCAGGACTTTGGAACACGTTAATTGGAAGAAAATACAGTAAAGAACCGGAAGAAGGTCTTGAGCTCGGATGAGACTAAAGTAGAACTTTGTGGCCTCGACACGAAGGGTACGTGTGCCGTAAATTTAATACTGTGCAACAGCCCGGTAAGACCATCCCTACTGTAAAGTACAGTGCAGGTATGGTGAGAACGCTTCTCGGCACCAGGGGCTGGAAATCTGGACAGGATAGATGGGAAGATAGACGCCCGCAATCAAGACAGAGAGATCCTGAATGTTGAAAATCTGCTTTCTTCTGCCAGAAAGCTCAAATTGGGGAGGAAGTTCGTCTTTCAGCAGGACAACGACCAGCACGCCGACAGAGCGACCATGGGCTGGCTTCAAATGAGGAACATTCCCGTTCAGAGACCTGACCTCGCCCCGATCGGAAAAAAACTTCAATACTGCCGTCCGCCACCGCCCTCCCAATTTTCCCAGGAGGAGTGGACAGACCTTGCTCCGCCACGTTTCGCGAAGCTGAGAGAGACTTATCCAATAGGTTTGTGCGTGTTATAAATGTCCTCAGGTGCGAACTGAAGAGACTGGGGAAGAGTCACCTGGCTCTCAAACAGAGAAAGATAGGAGACAGCGCGTGAGGGAGGATAGGCAGGTGAAAGAGCAGGGGCGCGCTCAGGCCGGAGGTTTGAGGTGCATCTATTTTAACGCGAGGCGTGCTGTGAACAAAGCGGATGAGCTTAGAGCGTGGATCAGTACTTGGGAGATATGACGTTGTGGCCATTACAGAGACCGGATGGCTCAGGGGCAGAAATAGATGCTTCAAGTGCCGGGTTATGTTTCAGAAAGGACAGGGAGGGAGGCAAAAGAGGGGGGGCATGGCACTGCTGCTCAGAGATAGTGTCACGGCTGCAGAAAAGACGGACGTCATGGAGAGATCGTCTACAGGGCCTCTGTGGGTGGAAGTTAGGAACAGGAATGGGTCAATAACTCTACTGGGTGTTTTTTATAGGCCGCCCAGTAGTAACAAGGACATCGACGAACCGATAGGGAGACAGATTCTGAGAAGGTGTAATAATAACAGGGTTGTCGTAGCAGGAGTTTTTAATTTCACAAATGTAGATCGGCATCTCCCTAGAGCAAGGGGTTTAGATGGGGTGGAGTTTGTTAGGATTGTTCAGGGGGGGGTTTCTTGCCACAATATGTAGATAAGCCGAAAGAGGAGAGGCTGTACTTGATCTGGTATTGGGAAACGAACCTGGTCAGGTGTCAGATCTCCAAGTGGGAGAACATTTTGGAGATAGTGATCATAATTCTATCTCATTTACCATAGCATTGGAGAGAGATAGGCACAGACAAGTGAGGAAAGCGTTTAATTGGCGTAAGGGGAATTCTGAGGCTGTCAGACAGGAAATTGGAAGCTTAAATTGGAAACAGATATTCTCAGGGAAAAGTACGGAAGAAATGTGGCAAATGTTCAGGGGATGTTTGTGTGGAGTTCTGCAGAGGAACGTTCCAATGAGACAGGAAAGTTATGGTAGGGTACAGGAACCGTGGAGTGCAAAGGCTGTAATGAATCTGGTCAAGAAGAAAAGAAAAATTTTCAAAAGTTTCAGAGAGCTAGGTAATGTCAGAGATCTAGAAGATTAAAAGGCTAACAGGAAGGAGCTTAAGAGTGAAATTAGGAGAGCCAGAAGGGGTGATGAGAAGTCCTTGTCGGGCAGGATTAAGGAAAACCCCAAGCCATTCTACACGTATGTGAAGAGCAAAAGGATAAGGTGTGAGAGAATAGGACCTATCAAGTGTGACAGTGGGAAAGTGTGTATGGAACCGGAAGAAATAGCAGAGGTACTTAATGAATACTTTTCTTCAGTATTCACGATGGAAAAAGATCTTGGTAATTGTGGTGATGACTAGCAACAAATTGAAAAGCTTGAGCATGTAGATATTAAGAAAGAGGATCTGCTGGAACTTTTGGAAAGCATCAAGTTGGATAAGTCGCCGGACCCGGATAAGATGTACCCCAGGCTACTGTGGGAGGCGAGGGAGGAGATTGCTGAACCTCTGGCGATTATCTTTGCATCATCAATGAGGACGGGAGAGTGTCCGGAGGATTGGAGGGTTGCGAATGTTGTTCCTTTATTCAAGAAAGGGGGCTGAGAGATAGAACAGGAAATTACAGACCAGTAAGTCTTACCTCAGTGGTTGATAAGTTGATGGAGAAGATTCTGAGAGGCAGGATTTATGAGAGAGGTATAATATGGTTAGGAATAGTCGGCATGGCTTTATCAAAGGTTGTAGCTAAACATATTGATGAAGGAAGAGTAGTAGATGTAGTGTATATGGATTTCAGCAAGGCATTTGATAAGGTACCCCATGCAAGGCTTAGTCAGAAAGTACGGAGACATGGGATCCAATGGGACCTTGCTTTGTGGATCCAGAACTGGCTTGCCCACAGAAGGCAAAGAGTGGTTGTAGACTGGTCATATTCTGCATGGAGGTCGGTGACCAGTGGTGTGCCTCAAGGTTCTGTTCTGGGACACTTACTCTTCGAGATTTTCATAAATGAACAGGATGAGGAAGTGGAGAGACGGGTTAGTAAGTTTGCTGATGCCACAAAGGTTGGAGGTGTTGTGGATAGTGTGGAGGGCTGTCAGAGGTTAACAGCGGGACATTGATAGGATGCAAAACTGGGCTTAGCAGTGCCAGATGGAGTTCAACACAGATAAGTGTGAACTGGTTCCTTTTGGTAGGTCAAATATGATGGCAGAATGTACTGTTAATGCTAAGACTCCTGGCAGTGTGGAGTATCAAAGGGAACTTCGGGACCGAGTCCATAGGAACTCAAAGCAGCTGTATAGGTTGACTGTGCATTGGCCTTCATCAATCGTACAATTTAATTTAGGAGTTCATGGGTTCAGGGTGAAAGGGGAAACGTTTAAAGGGAGAGTGGTGGGAGTGTGGAGTGAGCTGCCAGATGAAGTGGTGAATGCGGGCTCACTTTTAACATTTAACAAAAACCTGGACAGGTACAAGGATGGGAGGGGTGTGGAGGGATATGGACCAGGTGCAAGTCAGTGGGACTAGGCAGAAAAATGGTTCGGCACAGCCAAGAAGGGCCAAAAGGCCTGTTTCTGTGCTGTAATATTCTATGGTTCTATGGTAAGTTTTTTTTACACTGAGAGTGGTGAGTGAGTGGAATGGGCTGCCGGCAAAGGTGGTGGAGGCGGATACGATAGGGTCTTTTAAGAGGCTATTGGATAGGTACATGGAGCTTAGAAAAATAGTGGGCTCGGGACGTGTTCGGCACAACCTTGTGGGCCGAATGGCCTGCATTGTACTGCTGATTTTCTACGTTTCTATGTTTCTATGACTACTGACTGCCCTAGTGCGAGAGGCGGTTCAGGAAAGAGGGACGAATCCTTCTGAACCGCCGATTATTTTTTGTTTTGTAAATTTCTCACGCTTTACAATGTGCCCTCTTTTTGGAGCTCGACGTGTGAAAGAAGGAGCAAGCGATCCTCATTTAAGTGAACAGAGTGTTTTTTGGGGGGGGGAGGGAAGGTGCTGAATACTTTTACAGGGGCACTGTAGATCGGTCAAGTGTCCATAAAGTGGCGAGAAGCACGGGAGTTTCCGTACAGAAGACGCCAGACTGCAAAGAGAAGCGGTGGGTGCGGAGAGGGGGGGAAGGTGGTGCAGTGGGGGTGTGGATTGGCGGGTGGAAATATTGATCATCCTCACTGCTTGGAGAAAGTAAATGTTTTTCAGTGTGCTCGTCCTGCCGTGGATGTTTTCTCCCTTCCTCCCCCTCCTGACAGGACCGGGGGCAAACAGTCCATGAGCAGGGGGTAGGTGCTATTGGCTCCCTTCCTGAACCACACAGTCCCTAAGTTAAAATATCCCGCGCTTCATCTCTAAGTAGATCATAAGCACTTGTAATTATTATTTTTTTAAACTAAACTGGATGGGCAACAGGTTCGGATGCGTTTTTTTAAAAAAAAAAGCCTATCGAATAATTAAAGGAGCGGATGTTTCCTGCAGCTGGGGAGTGTAGTACCGGAGGACCTGGCCTCCGATTGGAAGGACACCTCTTCCGGGGCAGAAATGAGGAGGAGTTTTTGCAAACAGAAGGTGGTGATTCTGTAGAATTCATTGTCACCGACGGCTGGGGTGGTGAGGACATTGGCTATACTTAAAGCGGTAGTGAGGGCGTCAAAGATTACGGGCAGACGGCAGGAGAATGGGGTTAAGGAGGAATGACGAAGCGGCCATGACGGAGCGGCAGGGACCACTCGCCGGGCCGAATAGACTGTGCGTTACGGCCTTTACAAAAGGCCCGATGCCGCGATTAATATAAATGTACGGAGAGTGGGAACCTGCAGGGGGACGAATCCCAAAGTCAAGTGGGGAGCAAATTACGTTCAGGTCGGAGAGTTCATCGCCATTCCCCCCCCCCCAAGAGATTAACAGCGGACTGTGACTCTCGACAACTCAGCGGTTCAAAGTCTGTATGGAACTGATGTAAGTTATATGGCGGGCAATAAAACTCAGAACAGCGCACGAAACCCTAATCAGCTCGAACTTCGCCCAGGGTTCGTCAGAAGCGCGGGTGGACGGGCTGGGACAAGCTCAGCGAGTGTGTGCGGCTTGAATCCGTGCGTTGTCGTTGTTTTTTTTTGTCTTCTTTGCTTTGCGAACAATAATATTACTTGAATAAGAAGCGAGCAGTTTAAGTGAAAGAAGGCCAACACGTCAAGACAGGTGGGCGGAGGATTCGGCCGAGGAGAGCGGAGGTGCGGAGTTAGTTTGTTTTTCGCTCCGAGCGCGGTCTTTAACGCAAACTTGCTTGGAACTTCCCTACTCCGGTGGGGGGAGGGGGGGGGGTCTCAGCGCACGGTGAGTGTCTGGAATATTTTGAGGAATGTTACTGTGTTTCACCTCACCAGTTGCCTCCGGGAGTATTCGTAGCCCGAGTTCAAATTTATCGTCGTTCAACCGTAAAACCTTTAAACAGCTCAGCGAAGCAACGTTCGTCTGCGTCTGTGGTGGAAGACGCATGCGTGCAAGGGGTGATCGATAAGTTCGTAGCCTAACGGAGAAGGAGTCAATTTTAGAAACCCGCCTGGCACATTTACTTTCCTACGTTTACACACTGAGTCCAGCTGTCGTGGAGCGTACGGATCCCTTCTTTGTAGAAGTCGGCGTCTCGGGCCTCCAGAGGTGGTCCACAGGATGGTATGATTGATAAGGTCGTGGCCTAAGGCGGAAGGAGATGAGTTATTAACTTCAAACTCTCTACATGATCAATTCGAAGAGTTGAACTGCACGAGCACGTGACGAGAGCTGTATAATTCATCTCCTTCTAGCGTAGGCAATTAACTTATCGATCACCCCTGCTGTGGATGACCTGGAGGTCCAAGACGCTCTCACTGCACGCACCGTACAGCTCAACTCTTTGACTGATAATGCAGAAAGTCTGAAGTTAATAACTCATCTCCTTCTACCTTAGACAATAGACAATAGGTGCAGAAGTAGACCATTCGGCCCCTCGAGTATGCACCGCCATTCTGTGATCATGGCTGATCATTCACTATCAATACCCAGTCCCTGCCTTGTCCCCATATCCCTTGATTCCCCTATCCATCAGATATCTATCCAGCTCCTTCTTGAAAGCATCCAGAGAATTGGCCTCCACCGTCTTCCGAGGCAGTGCATTCCACACCTCCACAACTCTCTGGGAGAAGAAGCTCTTCCTCAACTCTGTTTTAAATAACTGACCTCTTATTCTCAATCCATGCCCTCTGGTACTGGACTCTCCCAACATCTGGAACATATTTCCTGCCTCAATCCTATCAAATCCTTTAATTATCTTAAACGTTTCAATCAGATCCCCTCTCAATCTCCTCAATTCCAGCGTGTACAAGCCCAATCTCTCCAATCTCTCTGCGTAAGACAGCCCTGCCATCCCAGGAATCAACCTAGTGAATCTACGCTGCACTTCCTTAATTGCCAGAATGTCCTTCCTTAAACCTGGAGACCAAAACTGTACACAATATTCCAGGTGTGGTCTCACCAGGGCCCTGTACAAATGCAAAAGAACATCCTTGCTCTTGTATTCAATTCCCCTTGTAACAAAGGCCAACATTCCATTTGCCCTCTTCACTGCCTGTTGCACTTGCTCATTCACCTTCATTGACTGGTGAACTAAGACTCCTAGGTCTCTTTGCATTTCTCCCTTACCTAACTCGACACCGTTCAAACAATACTCTGCCCTCTTGTTCCAGCTTCCAAAGTGGATAACTTCACATTTATTCACATTGAATGACATCTGCCAAGTATCTGCCCACTCACTCAGCCTATCCAAGTCTCCCTGTATTCTCCTAACGTCCTCTTCGCATGTCACACTGCCACCCAGTTTAGTATCGTCAGCTAACTTGCTGATATAGTTTTCAAAGCCCTCATCTAAATCGTTGACATAAATCGTATAGAGCTGTGATCCCAATACAGAGCCCTGTGGTACCCCACTAGTCACCTCCAGCCAGTCTGAGAAGCACCCATTCACTGCTACCCTTTGCTTTCTATCTGCCAACCAGTTTTCTATCCATGTTGAAACCCTGCCCCCAATGCCATGAGCTCTGATTTTACTCACCAATCTCCTATGTGGCACCTTATCGAATGCCTTCTGAAAATCTAGGTACACAACATCTACTGGCTTACCCTCGTCTAACATCCTTGTTACACCCTCAAAAAACTCCAACAGATTAGTCAAGCATGATTTGCCCTTGGTAAATCCATGCTGGCTCGGCCTAATCCTATTTCTGCCATCTAGATGTGACACTATTTCGTCCTTAATAATGGACTCAAGCATTTTCCCCACGACTGACGTTAGGCTAACAGGGCGATAGTTCTCCGTTTTCTCCTTCCCTCCCTTCTTGAAAAGTGGGACAACATTAGCCACTCTCCAATCTTCAGGAACTGATCCTGAATCTAAGGAACATTGGAAAATGATTACCAATGCATCCGCAATTTCCTGAGCCACCTCTTTTAGAACCCTCAGATGCAGACCATCTGGACCCGGGGATTTATTAGCCTTCAGTCCTACCAGTCTACTCATCACAATTTCTTTCCTAATGTCAATCTGTCCATCCATACATCTGGGAGATTGCTTGTGTCCTCCCTGGTGAAGACAGATCTAAAGTATGCATTAAATTCTGTTGCCATTTCCCTGTTTCCCATAACAATTTCTCCCAACTCATTCTTCAAGGGGCCAACATTGTTCTTAACTATCTTCTTTCTCTTCACATAGCTAAAAAAAAGCTTTTGCTATCCCCTTTTATATTCCTGGCTAGACTGAGCTCATACCTGATTTTTTTCTCTCCGTATTGTTTTTTTAGTTAAGATCTGCTGTTCCTTAAAACTTTCCCAATCATCTGTATTCCCACTCATCTTAGCCCTGTCATACTTCTTTTTCTTTAATGCTATACAATCTCTGACTTCCTTTGTCAACCACTGTGGCCCCTTCCCCCTCTTTGAATCCTTCCTTCTCATTGGAATGAACTGCATTTGCATCTTTTGTATTATGCCCAAGAATATCTGCCACTGCTGGTCCACTGTCTTTCCTGTCTTTAGGACAGGAACGTATCAATGACCCCGGCTGCGGACCACTTCTACAAAGGAGGGATCCGTATTCTCCACGACGGCTGGACTAAGTGTGTAAATGTTTGTTGAAAATTTAACGTGCTAGGTTTTCTAAAATTGACTCCTTCTGTCTTAGGCCACGAACTTATCAATCACGCACCTGGAAAAGTAATATTATCCATTTTAAATAAAGGTAATTTGACATAAATGTTTACAGATAAAAGGGGTATTTTGGCTTAAATATTAGCAGATTTTTTTTTTAAAAAAAAGGAAGTTCGACATTAACGTGTGTAGCATCCGTTAGTCTCGCGAGACCGTGGACCTTCGCCTGGGAAGTCTCGGCGTGTCCTCTCCAGGGCGCAGGCCTGGGTGGGGTTTGTATGGGAGACCGGCAGTTGCCCATGCTGCTCCTCTCCCCTCTCCACGCCACCGATGTTGTCTAAGGGAAGGGCATTAGGGCCGATACAGCTTGGCACCAGTGTCATCGCAGGAGGTGCCTGAACGAGGCTGAAGGCAACGTAGAACTGCCTTAGGGACTCAGGGTTCACTCCCGAAGCCTTTCCCATGAGTGGGTACGGCCGCAAGGCAGCGGAGGTTTTCCCTCTCCTAGATGGACTGCCTTCCCAGGCTGACGAGCTCCATCTACCCGAAACACTGGTTTTAAGGCGCCGGGACCCGCCTTCGCCGCTCCTCCTGTCGGTAGAAACAGTTCCGCCGGGCTTAGAGGCGAAGCCACGCAAGAAGGCCAGGAGTTGGACTTGGTTGTCAGAGGCTATTTGAGGCGCATGCCGTGAGGAACACTTCTCAGTAGTGGCAGCTGGTCCCCACCACCACTCCTCGGCTTGACAACTTGACATGAATATCAACAGCAGAAGAAGTAATTTGACATAAATGTTAACAGATTATAAAAGGTAATTAGGCTTAAATATTAACAGATATAAAAGGTAATTTGACATAAATATAAACAGATTAAAAGTTAATTTGATATAAATATTAACAGGTAAAAAGGGTATGTTGACATGAATATTAAGAGTTAGAAAAGGTATTTTGACATAAATTTCAACAGATGGAAAACGTATTTTGAAATAAATTAAGAGATAAAAAGGCTATTTTAACATAAATATTAACAGATAAAAAGGTAATTTGGCAAAAATATTAACAGATAAAAAGGTATTTTGACATAAATTTTAACAGATGGAAGACGTATTTTGACATTAATGTTAACAGATAAAGTGGGTTTTGACATAAATATTAACAGATTATAAAAGGTAATTTGACATAAATATGAACAGATTAAAAGTTAGTTTGACATAAATTTCAACAGATGGAAAACGTATTTTGAAATAAATTAAGAGATAAAAGGGTATTTTGACATATATATTAACAGATAAAAAAGGTATTTTGACTTAAATTTTAACAGATGGAAGACGTATTCTGACATTAATGTTAACAGATAAAGTGGGTTTTGACATAAAATTATAGATAAAAAAGGCATTTTGACATAAATATTAACAGATATAGAAGGTATACACAAGGAAATCTGCAGATGCTGGAAATTCAAGCAACACACTCAAAATGCTGGTGGAACACAGCAGGCCAGGCAGCGTCTATAGGGAGAAGCGCTGTCGACGTTTCGGGCCGAGACCCTTCATCAGGACTAACTGAAAGAAAAGATGTTAAGAGAGTTGAAAGTAGGAGGGAGAGGTGGAAATCCGAAATGATTGGAGAAGACTGGAGGGGTTGGGATGAAGCTAAGAGCTGGAAAAGTGATTGGCAAAAGGGATACAGAGCTGGAGAAGGGAAAGGATCATGGGACGGGAGGCCTCGGGACAAAAAAAGGGGGGGGGCACCAGAGGGAGATGGAGAACAGGCAGAGTGATTGTAAGAAGGGCAGAGAGAGAAAAAAGGGAGGGGAATAAATAAATAAATATGGGGTAAGAAGGGGAGGAGGGGCATAAACTAAAGTTAGAAAAGTCAATGTTCATGCCATCAGGTTGGCAGACGGTATATAAGATGTTGTTCCTCCAACCTGAGTTTGGATTCATTTTGATAGTAAAGGAGGCCATGGATGGACATATCAGAATGGGAATGGGACGTGGAATTAAAATGTGTGGCCACTGGGAGATCCTGCTTTCTCTTTCTCTGGTGGTTTCTATCCATGGCCTCTTCTACTGTCAAGATGAAGCCACATTCAGGTTGGAGGAACAACAACTTATATACCGGCTGGGTAGCCTCCAACCTGATGGCATGAACATTGACTTCTCTAACTTCCGTTAATGCCCCTCCTTCTCCTTCTTACCCCATCCTCTATCTATCTATCTATCTATCTATCTATCTATCTATCTATCTATCTATCTATCTATCTATCTATTATTCTCATTAACAAACACACACGCACGCACAGACAGACAAAACGTTGGAGGAACTCAGCAGGTCTAACAGCATCCGAACAAACAGTCTCGGTTCGAAACGTCGGATCTTATTCCTCTCCGAGGATGCTGCCTGACCTGCTGAGCTCCTCCATCATTTCGTGCTGGAAGGCCTCGTCCGTCTGTATTCGAGTGATATTTCACTCCCTCAGGATAGAAAGTGAATGGCGCCCCCTCTGTTCATACTCATCTCAACTATAGACTGGACTGGGGAGCATGCCCTATGAGAACAGGCTGAGTGAACTCGGCCTTTTCTCCTTGGAGCGACGGAGGATGAGAGGTGACCTGATAGAGGTGTACAAGATGATGAGAGGCATTCATCGTGTGGGTAGTCAGAGGCATTTTCCCAGGGCTGAGATGGTTGCCACAAGAGGGCACAGGTTTAAGTTGCTGGGGAGTAGGTACAGAGGAGATGTCAGGGGTAGGTTATTTACACAGAGAGTGGTGAGTGCGAGGAATGGGCTGCCGGCGGCGGTGGTGGAGGCGGATACGATAGGGTCTTTTAAGAGACTTTTGGATAGGTACCTGGAGTTTAGAAAAATAGAGGGGTATGAGTAAGCCTGGGTAATTTCTAAGGTAGGGGCATGTGCGGCCCAGCTTTGTGGGCCGAAGGGCCTGTACTGCGCTGTGGGTTTTCTATGCTTTTGCCATCTCTTCATTCCTGTCTTTTTGCTGTCTGTGTCGGCCTCCCGCCTGACAGGGACGACCTTGGCAAATTGTGGGGCTGGGGGGTGGGGAAGGGGTGGCAATGCCAGAACTTCCGTTTCCCCTAAGAGCCCCGGACGTGCGAGCAACGTTAGTCCCGTCGGGTCTGCTCGGCCATTCCGTCGTGGCTGATTTATCCTCCCTCTCAAACCACTTCCCCTGACTTCTCCCCGTACCCGAATCGACGACCCACCAAACCCCGCTCTAATTGTACCCAGTGACGTCTGTGGCGATGAATCCACAGGTTCACCCCTCTCTGGATGAACAAATTCCTCCTCATCTCTGTTCTAGAGGGACCTCGTCCTAATCTGAGGCGGTGTCCTCCTGTCAAGACTCCCCACGTCCACTCTACATCGGCCTTTCAAAGGTCGGCCCGTTCCGATGAGACCCGCCCTCGTTCCCCTGAACTCCGGCGAGGGCAGCCTCGGGAGCGTCAAAGGCCCCGGAATCCTGGTATGGAAACCGAAGAGCCCCCTCCGGTTCAGTACGCTCCCCTGCTTGAACCCAGTGAACCTCGGCCCATTCTGCAGTTTATTCCCAGATAACGGACCGAAGGCGAAGTCAGCAATGAAACCTTCCAGAATTCATGGCCAGATAATAACGAGCCGTCGACGAGAGTCAACAGTGACATGTTAAGTGAGGGGCGCGGGAGCCCGGGACGTGGTTCCCCGCTGGGAGTGTGTGACCCGAAGGGGGGGAGGGGTGGAGCCAGGGGGGAGGGGAGAGGGTTGGCGGGGTGGGGGGCGGGGTAGGAAGATAGTCACTGTTATTCAGTACGCTGCAACTTGTGTGAAAACCCAACCAATCAGAATGTCGTCATTACGATGATGCGCTTCAGCGCGCGATGGATGGTCAGGATTGCGCGATGTCGTTACAGGTCGCTTTTATGGCACCGATATTCCACGTCAGACAGCGCGTTGCGGTAACGGGAGCCCCCGGAGAAGGAGACAAACGGAGAACACACCGGGCATAATTCAATGTGGATCCTACTGATGCACCATCAGTAACTCCCCGAGACGTGAGGCGAGATATCGGCTTTTATTAGCCGGAAGAAGGAACAAGCAGCAATTGACCACCATGCTGCATCCTGGAGACTGAGGCCGGGGCTCAGGCTCCAATCGCCTTTATACCGGGGTCCGTGGGAGGAGCCACTGTCTGTGGGAGGAGTCACAGTCAGTGGGAGGAGCCACAGGAGCAGTCAGCGGGGGGGGGGGGGGCGTCCAGACAGGAATACCTAGTTCAGCACACCTACAATAGTAAGTCCCAAGTGTTTACCGCTGGAAATATGTCTGAGTACGCTACGCTGTGAGGGGTATAGACGCTGTAGACACAAACACCCTCTTTTTTTTATTTCCACCGAGGTTGGGTGAGACCAGAACTGGAGGGCGTGGGTTAAAAGGGAAAGGTGAAATGTTTTAAGGGGGGGGGGGCGTGAGGGGCAAAGCTCTCCGTCCGGCCGGTGCTGCAGCGGAAGTGGCGGACTGGGGTTCGATCGCGACGTTTCAGGGAAGGTTGCCACCGGACACAGACGGGGTGCAGAGCTGGGCTGACGAGTGTCGGATGGAGTTCAGCACCTCCTGCCTCGTACACGGGGTTGAAGCGTGAGGAGCGTTTGCTGGCTGCGGGCTACGTGACCCACCGGCCGCATGCGCGCTGGCCGCACTCTCGTGAAGGATCCCGGACGGTTGACCCGCTCCCTTGTCCTCACAGACAGTCGGGAACAGCGGGCAATGGGGACTCCTTGGTAATATTCTCGTTGTCGTCCGCTTGCCCTTTCTCCTGGCTAAGAAGCGCTTGCATATCATGTTTCCTTCCAGAACTTCAAGATCCGTGACCGCTCTTGGCAAAATTAGCTGATCGTGCCATCGGGGGGAACAGCGGGGAATTTCGGGGAGCGAACATGGCCACAGGTACGACGGCGCATTTCTGTAAACGCACAGTGCCCGTTCTTGCTGGCACTTAGGAGAGGGAGTGGAGATCTCACTGAAAACTGTGGGACTCTGTAAAGCCGAGACGGAGTGGATATGGTGAGGACGTGGCGCCTGGAGGGTGAAACAGAGGGCAAAGAGTAGAGGGTCCTCCCTTTACAGCAGATATGAGGGATTTCTTAAGCCAAAGGAGGGGGTGGGGTGAATCTGTGAACTTCGTTGTCACGGACGGCTGTAGATTGACATGTCATTCGGAATGTGTAACGCTGAGATCCACAGATTCTTGATTAGTTAAACGCGCCAAATGTTTCGGGGGAGGGGGTAGGAGAGGGATAATAAATGATCCGTGGTGAAACGGCGGAACGGGCTTGAAGGGCCGAACGGCCCACCTCTGCTCCAAATGGCTGCTGGTCTGTTAATCATAAAAGACCATGACACCATAGACATAGGAGCAGAATAAGGCCATTCAGCCCATCGACACTGCTCCGCCAATCCACTCTGGCTGATCCCAAATTCCAAGTCAGCCCGGTGCACCTGCCTTCCCGCCATTTCCTTTGATACCCGGACCGATCAGGAAACTGTCAATTTCCGCTTTAAATATGCCCACGGGGTTGGCCTCCACCGCAGGAGAGCATTCCACAGATGCATTGCTCTCTGCAATTTGAGGTTGTGCCCTCTAGTTGTGGATACCGCCACCAGGGGAAACATCCTGTCCATATCCACCCGATCACTCAGTGGGTTTCAATGAGATCCGCGCACGCAGTCTTCTAAATTCCAGCGAGTCCAGGCCCAAAGCTGCCAAGCCTTCTTCTAATGTTAACCCCTTCTTTCCCGCAAACATCCTCGGGAACCTCCCCTGGACCCCCTCCAATGGCAACACATCCTTGCAAGGATATGGGGCCCAAAACTATTAGCAATACCCGAACTGCAGCCTGACTAGTGTCTTATAAAGTCTCAGCTGTGTCTCTTTGCCTTTACACTCCATTTCTCTTGAAATGACAGCCAACATTGCATTTGCTTTCTTTACCACAGACTCATCCTGTGAATTAACCTTCTGAGGATCCTGCACGAGGACTCCTAAGTCCCTCCGCACCTGTGACGTTAGCACCTCCCCCCCCCCCCCCACTGTTTAGATAACAGTCCGCACTATTGTTCCTCCAGCCAAAAGGCACCGTCAGACATCTCACACCGCTGCATTCCAATGTCTGATGGATTTATAATACTATAAAACGCGTTGGAAGACGAGTTTCAGGCGGGTATCTGGATTTGTCAAGGGAGTTTCGGAAAGCAGCCTAGGACCTTGGGGTTCCCGTAGCTGGTCAATCTCGCAGCGTGATTGCGTCATTACAGAGCCACACGGGTCACGTTATGGTGAGATTGTATGAGACATTGGTGAGGCCGAGTTTGGAGTATTGTGTGCAGTTTTGGTCACCGAATTACAGGAAGGATATTAATAAGATTGAAAGAGTGCAGAGGTTTACAAGGATGTAGCCGGGACTTGAGAAACTCAGTTACATAGAAAGGTTGAATCGGTTAGGACTTTATTCCCTGGAGCGTAGAAGAATGAGGAGAGATTTGGTATATAACTGCGGTATATAAAATGATATAAAATTACGATGGGTATAGTTAGAGTGAAAGCAAGCAGGCTTTTTCCACTGAGGATAGGGGAGAGAAAAAAAAACAGAGGACATGAGTCAAGGGTGAAGGGGGAAATAGTTTAAAGGGAACATTAGGAGGGGCTTCTTCACACAGAGAGTGGTGGAAGTGTGGAATGAGCTGCCAGATGAAGTGGTAAATGCGGGCTCACGTTGAACAGTTAAGACAAACTTGGACAGGTACGTGGATGAGAGGGGTATGGAGGGATATGGTCCGGGTGCAGGTCAGTGGGACGAGGCAGAAGAATCGGCACAGCCAAGAAGGGCCGATGGGCCTGTTTCTGTGCTGTGATGATCTATGGTTCTATAAGACACGTTGTAATACGAGTTTCAGGTGGGTGTCTGGGTTTGTTATGGGACTTTCGGAAAGCAGCCGAGGACTGCTGGTGAGTTAACGACTTCAATCGGCAGTCGCTGATACATTTCTTCCGCATTTATCCCAAAGACTCAAAAACGGCAATCGCGGAGCTCCTGTCGAAATGGGACGGCCGTCAGTTGTTGCGGTTGTCGAAGTTTTACCGGGAGAGGCTGGAGCGGGCGATTGAGGGCGAGGTGGAAGGAGTCAGCTTCTTGCTGACCTACAAGAGGCACATCAGCAGGCAAGAACACCGGGTGAGTGGCAGGAGGGGGGGGGGGGAGAGGTGATGTTCCTTGAATGACATAAACCCAGCAGCGCAACACATGCACTGAGCAAACATGAGCAACACATGAGCTCTGAGCAAATCAGCTTCAAGGCGGGCGTAGCCTTTGTCGCGGCGCCTCAGCGCCTCCCGTTTGTATGTTCTGACTGTGACCGCGTAACAGGTTAGTGTGTGTGCGTGTGTGTGTGTGTGTGTGTGTGTGTGTGTGTGTGTGTGTGTCTGTGTGTGTGTGTCTGTGTGTGTCTGTGTGTGTGTGTCTGTGTGTGTGTCTGTCTGTCTGCATGTGTGTGTGTCTGTGTGTGTGTGTGTGTACTTGTGTGTGTGTGTGTGTCTGCATATGTGTGTGTCTGTGTGTGTGTGTGTGTGTGTGTGTGCGTGTGCCTGTCTGTCTGCGTGTGTGTGTGTGTGTCTGTCTGTCTGTCTGCATGTGTGCGTGTGTGTGCGTGTGTGTGTGTGTGTGTGTGTGTGTGTGTGTGTGTGTGTCTGTCTGTCTACATGTGTGTGTGTGTGTGTGTGTGTGTCTGTGTGTGTGTGTGTGTGTGTGTGTCTGTGTGTGTCTGTGTGTGTGTCTGTGTGTCTGTGTGTGTGTGTCTGTGTGTCTGTGTGTGTCTGTGTGTGTGTCTGTGTGTGTGTGTGTGTGTGTCTGTGTGTCTGTGTGTGTCTGTGTGTGTGTCTGTGTGTCTGTGTGTGTGTGTGTGTGTGTCTGTGTGTCTGTGTGTGTGTCTGTGTGTGTGTCTGTGTGTGTGTGTGTGTGTGTGTCTGTGTGTCTGTGTGTGTCTGTGTGTGTGTCTGTGTGTGTGTGTGTGTGTGTGTGTGTGTTCTACGACGGCGTCTCGTGCTAGCCATTTCAGCCCTGGGAAAAAGCCTCTGACTATCCACACGATCAATGCCTCTCATCATCTTGTACACCTCTATCAGGTCACCTCTCACCCTCCGTCGCTCCAAGGAGAAAAGGCCGAGTTCACTCAACCTGTTCTCATAAGGCATGTTCCCCAATCCAGTCTATAGTTGAGATGAGTATGAACAGAGGGGGCGCCATTCACTTTCTATCCTGGGGGAGTGAAATATCACTCGAATACGGACGGACGAGGCCTTCCAGCACGAAATGATGGAGGAGCTCAGCAGGTCAGGCAGCACCCTTGGAGAGGAATAAGATCCGAAGTTTCGAACCGAGACTGTTTGTTCGGATGCTGTTAGACCTGTTGAGTTCAGCCCTGGGAAAAAGCCTCTGACTATCCACACGATCACCGCCCCTCATCATCTTGTACACCTCCATCAGGTCGCCTCTCATCCTCTGTCGCTCCAAGGAGAAAGGGCCGAGTTCACTCAACCTTTTCTCATAAGGCACGCTCCCCAATCCAGGCAACATCCTGGTAAATCTCCTCTGCACCCTTTCTATGGTCTCCACATCCTTCCTGTAGTGAGGCGACCAGAACTGAGCACAGTACTCCAAGTGGGGTCTGACCCGGGTCCTATATAGCTGCAAGATTACCGCTCGGCTCCTAAACTCAATCCCACGATTGATGAAGGCCAATACACCGTATGTCTCTTAACCACAGAGTCCAGCTACACAGCAGTTTTGAGTGTCCAAGATCCCTCTGATCCTCCACACTGCCAAGAGTCTTACCATTAATGCTATATTCTGCCATCCTATTGGACCTACCAAAATAAACCACCTCACACTTCTCTGGGTTGAACTCCATCTGCCACTTCTTAGCCCAGTTTTGCATCCAATCAATGCGTCGCTGAAACCTCTGACAGCCCTCCACACGATCCACAACACCCACGAACTTTTGTGTCATCAGCAAACTTTCGAAGTAGAGACAAGGAGGAGTCCCCTGCCCGGCCACGACGCCGCTTTCACGAAAAGGCCCTTGAACTTCCCGGGCCCTCAGTTCTATCACACTCCCCGGTGACGCGCTATTCAACGGATCAGTCCAACGGGTGGGTGGACTTTCCAGAATACGTCACCTCACCCTTACTTGTATTGAAATCCGTTCGCCAGATTGCCTCCCAACTTCCCGGAATACGAGGAGTGATGTATAGGTTCGTGGGGTAAGGTAGATGGAGATGAGTTATTAACTTCAAACTTTCCGCATAATCACTCAAACAGTTGAACTGCATGTGCGTGTATCGAGAGCACCTTCTGCCTTAGGCCACGAACTTATCAATCACCCCTGCCGTGGGCACTTTCTGGAGGTCCATGACCGCTGGACTAAGGGTGTAAATGTAGGAGGGGACTGTTTTGAAAAATAAATGTGCTAGCTTTTCTAAAACGGACTCCTTCTACGTTTGGCCACGAATTTATCAATCCCCCCCCCCCCCCCCGGTATGTAGGCATCCGTTAGTCTAGCGAGACCATAGATTTGCACCTTGGAAGGTTTTTCCAGGGCGTATGGGAGTATGGGAGACCGGCAGTTGCCCCAAGCTGCAGGCCTTCCCCTCTCCACGCCACCGATGTTGTCCAAGGGAAGGGCACTGGGACCCATACAGCTTGGCACCGGTGACGTCAGGAGCAACGTGTTGTTCAGTGCCTTGCTCAAGGATACAAACACACCGCCTCAGCTGAGGCTCGAACCAGTGACCTTAAGACAACTAGACCAACGCCATATCCACTAGGCCACGCACCAACATATATTCCCCGTATATCTTCCGTATTTTGCTATTTCTGCACTAATATTTTTTTTTACAAATTATATGTATATATATATTAATATATACTGAATGTATTTTATTGTACATGGAATGTACATATTCTATAGGGGATTCCAGGACAAGTGGGCCCGACATCAGGATTGAAGGGTGTCCTTTTGGAATAGAGACGCGGAGAAATTACTTTAGTCAGAGGGCGGTAAATCTGCGGAATTTCTTGCCACCACCGGCTGTGGAGACCAAGTCATTGGGTGCACTGAACGCAGAGATAGGTTCTGTGAGACAGTTAAAGGTTAGAACCCCAAAGTCACCCCCCCCCGCAGCTACACCACCCACGCGTATGTAGCAGCAGAGCAACAAACCTCCCCGCTCCTCCACACACCAGGGGGATAAAAGAAGCCCCCCCACCTCACCGAGCCCTCAACCGTGCAGCAGATTCTATTCCCTATCGTCCCGAAAGAGCGAACGTGGCTGATAATGATCAGCATCGGGACTATAATCACGACACGTGTCGTGAAATCTGTCGCTTTACGGCAGCCGCAGGACGCAATGCATACACAGGTCGCTATAATCTACAGTAGGAAGCGCATAACGAAGAAGTAAGCAATGGACGGAGAGGGCGAAGCAACGGGGCGGGGTTCATGGCAGAAAAGAGAAAAAAATAATTCCAAATGCTGGAAATCCAAAAGAAAAGAACGCTGGGGGAACTCGGGAGGTGAGGCAGCCTCTGTGGACAGTCGACGTTGCGGGCCGTGACCCTTCATCGGGACGGGTAGTGTTCACGAGCTCATGGACCCCTTCGAGATCTGATGGTGGAGTGGGGTGGGGTTGGGGTTGGGGAAGGGGGGGGGAAGAAGCGGCTCCCGAAGCGCTGAGCGAGTTTCTACCCTTTGCAGGAGGTCGTTAAATCCCGGGAGGAAGGGGGCCGACGGGCCGCCTCGGAACTCCTCCTCGGCCTAGCGATGGCGAAGGAGCCCCGCGCCCACAAGCGGATATGGGGGTCCCTCTTGAAACTGCACCACATGTCGCCAGAGCTGGAGGCCCTGCTGAAGGAGCTGCAAGAACTCGGTACGTAAAAAAAAATCAAGCAGAGGGTTCAATACCGGATCCGATTTCGGCTCCTGTCCCCTAAAGGTCGCGCTGGCCTGATTTTAATCCCCCTCGAAGGGCAGTTTCAAAATGCTGTGGGCATAATCCAACATGCCCCTTACTCTGGCAGCCTGGGAGGCAACATCACATTTGGGTGTCCCGTTCACGTCCACGGAATCTCCTGCCTGTTCCCCTGACTATTGAGTCCCCTATCACTTTTGTTCCCTCTTTACCTTCTGCACCGCGGGCCCATGCTCGGTGCCGGTAACCCGGTCTCCGTGACATTCCCCTAAGACATAGGTGTCAAACTCAAGGCCCGCGGGCCATATCCGGCCCGGCGTACAATTATACCCGGCCCGCGAGATCATTTTAGATAGATCTATTATTTTACTTATCAATGGCCCGGCGATACGAAGCCTATGTTAATACCAATCATAAAAATAATGCTTGCTCAGCAGTCTTCTTCATAAGAAACGGCATTTGCGAAGTGAAACACTTTGTAGTTACAGCAGAGACTGAGACACATGAGAACAGGCTGGAAAAAACGGAGGCAAAGAAAGCCGCGTTCGCCCGCGTCCGACTGATCCGCCCCGCGTGAAGCTGCATTTTGCCCCATCCGGCCCGTGACCTGAAATGAGTTTGACACCCCTGCCCCCCACGACAGTATCCAAAACTTAACCGGCAGCAGGGCGTTAAGACGTGGGACATCCCGGGAGAAGGAACTGTCGCCAACACGTACTCGAATCATTGATCTCCTTGTCGGTTGCATTCTAAGAATGGATGGGGGACGGGCGCTGGCCTTGGCATGGCTGGGGATTGATATGGCGCTGGCCGATGGTTACCCTTCGTCCGTCTGTGTGCACAGTTCCCGGTCCCGCCATCTCCGAGCTCCTGGCGCAGTGCGGCGACTACCAGCTGCTGCAGCTGACGAACTTCTACCGGGAGCGGCTGAAGCCCGCGATCGAGGAGGGGCTGGAAGGGCTGAGCGGGGCGCTGAAGGAGAAGGGGCAGCTCAGCGGCCGGGAGCATGAGGTGAGCGGGAGGAACAGGGTGAATGGGGCCGGTGATCCGCTGAGGAGAGATCAATCTCATATCCGTGCGAGTTTAGGAGTGACCCGGTTGAAACGCACTAGCATCCAAAGAGGCCTTGATCAGGCAGAGGTGGAAAAGAGGTTCTCCTTTAAAAGGCGACATTCAGAACCAGGCGGCACTGACTAAAGTTAGGAGGGAGGGCGTCGCCTTTTGGGTGGCGGGAAGGAGAAACGTCTCCGCCAAAGGAATTGAAAGGAGCCCCTTCCGTCCGCCAGCCTGCAGGCCACCCTTGGGCAAGGCGCAACGCGACTTCACCCCAACCCACCCCGCCCCCGCGGATCAGGGTCACGTGAGGTCACGGGGTGAGGTGGCGGATGGTCGCATGCACATCACAAGTCCTGGTTATGCGACCACTGACGCAGACAATCTCTGAGGTGTATTAATCTCGGCGGGGGTCACCCATCTTGTTAAGGACCCCACCCAGCAAAAGACAATGGCAAATCAGCTCTGCAGAAAAAGTTTTTTTGAAAATTATTTTTATTGAACAAAAACGGAAACTCTAAACTTGTGCTAACAAAGCCAGGGAATCACACATAAGCAACAACAAATATATAACTATTAACTTTAAATATACAAATAAACAAGAAAATTCCACTCTAAATACTGTTGGACAGAAGGAACTATACCTAAAAGGAGTCGCAAAATAGACACATTTACAGAGATGTTGCTGAGAGCGATCTTGGTCATAGACAGGATCGCCTACGTCATAACTCACGTCACGTAATGAGGGTGACGATGAGGCCCTTTCAAAACAGCGGTGGGATCAATCATTCCTCTCGCCGTGTGATCAGTCATTTGGATTCTCTTCCTCAAACATAGAACACAGAAGAACATAGAACAGTACAACACAGTACAGGCCCTTCGGCCCACAATGTTGTGCCAACCCTCATACCCTGCCTCCCATATAACCCCCACCTTAAAGTTCCTCCATATACCTGTCTAGTAGTCTCTTAAACTTCACTTGTGTATCTGCCTCCACCACTGACCCAGGCAGTGCATTCCACGCACCAACCACTCTCTGAGTGAAAAACCTTCCTCTAATATCCCCCTTGAACTTCCCTCCCCTTACCTTAAAGCCATGTCCTCTTGTACTGAGCAGTGGTGCCCTGGGGAAGAGGCGCTGGCTGTCCCCTCTGTCAATTCCTCTTACTATCTTGTACACCTCTATCATGTCTCCTCTCATCTTCCTTCTCGCCGGAGAGTAAAGCCCCAGCTCCTAGCCCTGACTCAAAGGGCGATCAAAGAGGAGATTGGTCCGTTGTTAAGTCAGAAGGACACAGGATTTTGATAAGCAAGTGACTACTGTGAAACAGACAGGAATGTGAAATGCAATCGGACCAACCCGTCCTGAACCAGTGAACGTCTTGCGCCTGCCCCCTTGTGGAAACAGCGAGCAAATCCGACACAAACAAAATGCTGGAGAAACTCGGCAGGGCAGACTGAGTCAATAGACAATAGACAATAGGTGCGGAAGTAGACCATTCGGCCCTTCGAGCCTGCACCGCCATTTTGAGATCATGGCTGCTCATCTACTATCAATACCTGGTTCCTGCCTTGTCCCCATATCCCTTGATTCCCCTATCCATAAGATACCTATCTAGCTTCTTCTTGAAAGCATCAAGAGAATTGGCCTCCACTGCCTTCCGAGGCAGTGCATTCCAGACCCCCACAACTCTCTGGGAGAAGAAGTTTTTCCTTAACTCTGTCCTAAATGACCTACCCCTTATTCTCAAACCATGCCCTCTGGTACTGGACTCTCCCAGCATCTGGAACATATTTCCTGCCTCTATCTTGTCCAATCCCTTAATAATCCTATATGTTTCAATCAGATCCCCTCTCAGTCTCCTTAATTCCAGTGTGTACAAGCCCAGTCTCTCTAACCTCTCTGCGTAAGACAGTCCAGGCATCCCAGGAATTAACCTCGTGAATCTACGGGGCACTTCCTCTACAGCCAGGATGTCCTTCCTTGACCCTGGAGACCAAAACTGTACACAATACTCCAGGTGTGGTCTCACCAGGGCCCTGTACAAATGCAAGAGGATTTCCTTGCTCTTGTACTCAATTCCCTTTGTAATAAAGGCCAACATTCCATTAGCCTTCTTCACAGACTGCTGCACTGCCTGTGGAAAGGAAGAAAGAGTCGGCGTTGTGGGCCGAGAAAGGAAGAGGGGAGAGGCTAGAATAAGAGCGGAGGGGTGAGGGGCAAAAGGGGTACAAGCCCAGAAGGCGATAGGTGAAGCCAGGTGAGGGGGGGGGGGAAAGCGGTGTGTGGTAAAGGGAGAGGGTGGGGCGAGAAGATAGGAGGTGAAGCGTGAAAAGGGTAAAGAGCTGGTGGACAGTGAATCCGACATGAGAGAAGAGTGGACCATGGGAGAACGGAAAGGGGGAGGGGCACAGGAGGGAGGTGATAGGCCGGCGAAGAGAAGAGGTATGAGGGGTGGCAGAATGTGGGGATGGAGTAGGTCTTGTCCTGCCCATACTGCACCAACCTCCGCCACTGGGCGAGGAAACGTGCAGGGGGAGTGTGCGGTTAAGTGCCTAGCTCAAGGACACACACACGCTGCGGCTCGAACAGGCGACCTTCCGACCGCCAGCCCAACGCCTTCACCACTTGGCCACGGGCCAACGCGTGGAAAGGTGGAAGGGGGAGAAATGTTCGCCATCGGCACTTACACGTGCTGGGAATTTGCTGCGGTTCGTCAGCGCGACCTGCGCCAAAATAAACACGATCCAACAACGCTAAAGAATAATGAATTACACAAAAGTAGGGTAGAGGTTGCAGTGTAAATATGGAATACAGTGTACATATATACATCAATGCCACCAATCCACTCATAATGTGAAGAGCGCGATAAAAAGTGAGGGAGGTGATTGATAAAGAGGGGAGGGGAGGGTTAACTGGAATGGTTTACCAGATTTACTGACTGCGGGAAGGAACTTTTAAGATGCCGTGAAGTTCTTGTTTTAAAAGCCCCGTAGCCTTTCCATAAAGGAGATTTCGGGTCGGGGGTGGGGGGTGGGGGTGGGATAGAGTTTAAAAAAAAAGTTGTTTGCTGGTTGGGTAGTGTCATGGTTTCTTGAAATAACCAGGAGACGCAGAAGATTCTTCGAGAAATTTGAGCCTTTATTTGCAAGCAAAAACTGAGACAATTAATGAACGTGTCACTAATTGCCCGCCGAACCTAGTAAACAGTATTCTTTATAGTAATTTCTTATCGTACTTTCATTAGCATACCCCGTCTCCTATCTCAGTTGCGTTAGCACACCCTATCCGCTTGCAACACTTATCAACAGCACATTAGCTTCTCCATTCGCCACCAATATTTCTGCTCAGTAGCCCATACTTGCTCTAGTCTACTCCCTGCAACCCGCGTCCCCCTGCCCGGCCTTGACTGGTCCCCATACCATCACACAACCCCATAGCCCATACTCGCTCTAGTCTACTCCCTGGAACCCGCGTCCCCCTTCCCGGCCTTGACTGGTCGCCATACCATCACCCCACTCCATAGCCCATACTCGCTCTAGTCTACTCCCTGGAACCCGCGTCCCCCTTCCCGGCCTTGACTGGTCCCCATACCATCACACCACTCCATAGCCCATACTTGCTGTGGTCTACTCTCTGGAACACGCGTCCCCCTTCCCGGCCTTGACTGGTCCCCATACCATCACACCACCCCATAGCCCATACTCGCTCTAGTCTACTCCCTGGAACCCGCGTCCCCCTTCCCGGCCTTGACTGGTCCCCATACCATCACCCCACTCCATAGCCCATACTCGCTCTAGTCTACTCTCTGGAACACGCGTCCCCTTCCCGGCCTTGACTGGTCCCCATACCATCACACCACTCCATAGCCCATACTTGCTCTAGTCTACTCTCTGGAACACGCGTCCCCCTTCCCGGCCTTGACTGGTCCCCATACCATCACACCACTCCATAGCCCATACTTGCTCCAGTCTACTCTCTGGAACACGCGTCCCCCTTCCCGGCCTTGACTGGTCCCCATACCATCACACAACCCCATAGCCCATACTCGCTCTAGTCTACTCCCTGGAACCCGCGTCCCCCTTCCCGGCCTTGACTGGTCCCCATACCATCACACCACTCCATAGCCCATACTCGCTCTAGTCTACTCCCTGGAACCCGCGTCCCCCTTCCCGGCCTTGACTGGTCCCCATACCATCACACCACTCCATAGCCCATAATTACTCTAGTCTACTCCCTGGAACACGCGTCCCCTTCCCGGCCTTGACTGGTCCCCATACCATCACCCCACTCCATAGCCCATACTCGCTCTAGTCTACTCCCTGGAACACGCGTCCCCCTTCCCGGCCTTGACTGGTCCCCACACCATCACCCCACTCCATAGCCCATACTTGCTCTAGTCTACTCTCTGGAACACGCGTCCCCCTTCCCGGCCTTGACTGGTCCCCATACCATCACACCACTCCATAGCCCATACTTGCACTAGTCAACTCTCTGGAACACGCGTCCCCCTTCCCGGCCTTGACTGATCCCCATACCATCACACCACTCCATAGCCCATAATTACTCTAGTCTACTCTCTGCAACACGCGTCCCCTTCCCGGCCTTGACTGGTCCCCATACCATCACCCCACTCCATAGCCCATACTCGCTCTAGTCTACTCCCTGGAACACGCGTCCCCCTTCCCGGCCTTGACTGGTCCCCACACCATCACCCCACTCCATAGCCCATACTTGCTCTAGTCAACTCTCTGGAACACGCGTCCCCTTCCCGGCCTTGACTGATCCCCATACCATCACACCACTCCATAGCCCATACTTGCTCTAGTCTACTCCCTGCAACCCGCGTCCCCCTGCCCGGCCTTGACTGGTCCCCATACCATCACACAACCCCATAGCCCATACTCGCTCTAGTCTACTCTCTGGAACACGCGTCCCCTTCCCGGCCTTGACTGGTCCCCATACCATCACCCCACTCCATAGCCCAACTTGCTCTAGTCTACTCCCTGCAACCCGCGTCCCCCTGCCAGGCCTTGACTGGTCCCCATACCATCACACAACCCCATAGCCCATACTCGCTCTAGTCTACTCCCTGGAACCCGCGTCCCCCTTCCCGGCCTTGACTGGTCGCCATACCATCACCCCACTCCATAGCCCATAATTACTCTAGTCTACTCTCTGCAACACGCGTCCCCTTCCCGGCCTTGACTGGTCCCCATACCATCACCCCACTCCATAGCCTATACTCGCTCTAGTCTACTCCCTGGAACACGCGTCCCCCTTCCCGGCCTTGACTGGTCCCCACACCATCACCCCACTCCATAGCCCATACTTGCTCTAGTCTACTCTCTGGAACACGCGTCCCCCTTCCCGGCCTTGACTGGTCCCCATACCATCACACCACCTCATAGCCCATACTCGCTCCAGTCTACTCCCTGGAACCCGCGTCCCCTTCCCGGCCTTGACTGGTCCCCATACCATCACCCCACTCCATAGCCCATACTTGCTCTAGTCTACTCCCTGCAACCCGCGTCCCCCTGCCCGGCCTTGACTGGTCCCCATACCATCACACAACCCCATAGCCCATACTCGCTCTAGTCTACTCCCTGGAACCCGCGTCCCCCTTCCCGGCCTTGACTGGTCGCCATACCATCACCCCACTCCATAGCCCATACTCGCTCTAGTCTACTCCCTGGAACCCGCGTCCCCCTTCCCGGCCTTGACTGGTCCCCATACCATCACACCACTCCATAGCCCATACTTGCTGTGGTCTACTCTCTGGAACACGCGTCCCCCTTCCCGGCCTTGACTGGTCCCCATACCATCACACCACCCCATAGCCCATACTCGCTCTAGTCTACTCCCTGGAACCCGCGTCCCCCTTCCCGGCCTTGACTGGTCCCCATACCATCACCCCACTCCATAGCCCATACTCGCTCTAGTCTACTCTCTGGAACACGCGTCCCCTTCCCGGCCTTGACTGGTCCCCATACCATCACACCACTCCATAGCCCATACTTGCTCTAGTCTACTCTCTGGAACACGCGTCCCCCTTCCCGGCCTTGACTGGTCCCCATACCATCACACAACCCCATAGCCCATACTCGCTCTAGTCTACTCCCTGGAACCCGCGTCCCCCTTCCCGGCCTTGACTGGTCCCCATACCATCACACCACTCCATAGCCCATAATTGCTCTAGTCTACTCTCTGGAACACGCGTCCCCTTCCAGGCCTTGACTGGTCCCCATACCATCACCCCACTCCATAGCCCATACTCGCTCTAGTCTACTCCCTGGAACACGCGTCCCCCTTCCCGGCCTTGACTGGTCCCCACACCATCACCCCACTCCATAGCCCATACTCGCTCTAGTCTACTCCCTGGAACCCGCGTCCCCCTTCCCGGCCTTGACTGGTCCCCATACCATCACACCACTCCATAGCCCATAATTACTCTAGTCTACTCTCTGGAACACGCGTCCCCTTCCCGGCCTTGACTGGTCCCCATACCATCACCCCACTCCATAGCCCATACTCGCTCTAGTCTACTCCCTGGAACACGCGTCCCCCTTCCCGGCCTTGACTGGTCCCCACACCATCACCCCACTCCATAGCCCATACTTGCTCTAGTCTACTCTCTGGAACACGCGTCCCCCTTCCCGGCCTTGACTGGTCCCCATACCATCACACCACTCCATAGCCCATACTTGCACTAGTCAACTCTCTGGAACACGCGTCCCCCTTCCCGGCCTTGACTGATCCCCATACCATCACACCACTCCATAGCCCATACTTGCTCTAGTCTACTCTCTGGAACACGCGTCCCCTTCCCGGCCTTGACTGGTCCCCATACCATCACACCACCCCATAGCCCATACTCGCTCTAGTCTACTCCCTGGAACCCGCGTCCCCCTTCCCGGCCTTGCCTGGTCCCCATACCATCACACCACCCCATAGCCCATACTTGCTCTAGTCTACTCCCTAGAATACGCGTCCCCATACCCGGCCTTGACTGGTCCCCATACCACCATCCCACTCCATAGCCCATACTCGCTCTAGTCTACTCCCTGGAACACGCGTCCCCCTTCCCGGCCTTGACTGGTCCCCACACCATCACCCCACTCCATAGCCCATACTCGCTCTAGTCTACTCCCTGGAACACGCGTCCCCCTTCCCGGCCTTGACTGGTCCCCACACCATCACCCCACTCCATAGCCCATACTTGCTCTAGTCTACTCTCTGGAACACGCGTCCCCCTTCCCGGCCTTGACTGGTCCCCATACCATCACACAACCCCATAGCCCATACTCGCTCTAGTCTACTCCCTGGAATCCGCGTCCCCCTTCCCGGCCTTGACTGGTCCCCATACCATCACACCACTCCATAGCCCATACTCGCTCTAGTCTACTCCCTGGAACCCGCGTCCCCCTTCCCGGCCTTGACTGGTCCCCATACCATCACACCACTCCATAGCCCATAATTACTCTAGTCTACTCTCTGCAACACGCGTCCCCTTCCCGGCCTTGACTGGTCCCCATACCATCACCCCACTCCATAGCCCATACTCGCTCTAGTCTACTCCCTGGAACACGCGTCCCCCTTCCCGGCCTTGACTGGTCCCCACACCATCACCCCACTCCATAGCCCATACTTGCTCTAGTCTACTCTCTGGAACACGCGTCCCCCTTCCCGGCCTTGACTGGTCCCCATACCATCACACCACCTCATAGCCCATACTCGCTCCAGTCTACTCCCTGGAACCCGCGTCCCCCTTCCCGGCCTTGACTGGTCCCCATACCATCACACCACTCCATAGCCCATACTTGCTCTAGTCAACTCTCTGGAACACGCGTCCCCCTTCCCGGCCTTGACTGATCCCCATACCATCACACCACTCCATAGCCCATACTTGCTCTAGTCTACTCTCTGGAACACGCGTCCCCTTCCCGGCCTTGACTGGTCCCCATACCATCACCCCACTCCATAGCCCATACTCGCTCTAGTCTACTCCCTGGAACACGCGTCCCCCTTCCCGGCCTTGACTGGTCCCCACACCATCACCCCACTCCATAGCCCATACTTGCTCTAGTCTACTCTCTGGAACACGCGTCCCCCTTCCCGGCCTTGACTGGTCCCCATACCATCACACCACCTCATAGCCCATACTCGCTCCAGTCTACTCCCTGGAACCCGCGTCCCCCTTCCCGGCCTTGACTGGTCCCCATACCATCACACCACTCCATAGCCCATACTTGCTCTAGTCAACTCTCTGGAACACGCGTCCCCCTTCCCGGCCTTGACTGATCCCCATACCATCACCCCACTCCATAGCCCATACTTGCTCTAGTCAACTCTCTGGAACACGCGTCCCCCTTCCCGGCCTTGACTGGTCCCCATACCATCACACCACTCCATAGCCCATACTTGCTCTAGTCTACTCTCTGGAACACGCGTCCCCTTCCCGGCCTTGACTGGTCCCCATACCATCACACCACCCCATAGCCCATACTTGCTCTAGTCTACTCTCTGGAACACGCGTCCCCTTCCCGGCCTTGACTGGTCCCCATACCTTCACCACCCCATAGCCCATACTCGCTCTAGTCTACTCCCTGGAACCCGCGTCCCCCTTCCCGGCCTTGCCTGGTCCCCATACCATCACACCACCCCATAGCCCATACTTGCTCTAGTCTACTCCCTAGAATACGCGTCCCCATACCCGGCCTTGACTGGTCCCCATACCACCATCCCACTCCATAGCCCATACTCGCTCTAGTCTACTCCCTGGAACACGCGTCCCCCTTCCCGGCCTTGACTGGTCCCCACACCATCACCCCACTCCATAGCCCATACTCGCTCTAGTCTACTCCCTGGAACACGCGTCCCCCTTCCCGGCCTTGACTGGTCCCCATACCATCACACAACCCCATAGCCCATACTCGCTCTGGTCTACTCCCTGGAACACGCGTCCCCCTTCCCGGCCTTGACTGGTCCCCATACCATCACACCACCTCATAGCCCATACTCGCTCCAGTCTACTCCCTGGAACCCGCGTCCCCCTTCCCGGCCTTGACTGGTCCCCATACCATCACACCACTCCATAGCCCATACTTGCTCTAGTCAACTCTCTGGAACACGCGTCCCCCTTCCCGGCCTTGACTGATCCCCATACCATCACACCACTCCATAGCCCATACTTGCTCTAGTCTACTCTCTGGAACACGCGTCCCCTTCCCGGCCTTGACTGGTCCCCATACCATCACCCCACTCCATAGCCCATACTCCCTCTAGTCTACTCCCTGGAACACGCGTCCCCCTTCCCGGCCTTGACTGGTCCCCACACCATCACCCCACTCCATAGCCCATACTTGCTCTAGTCTACTCTCTGGAACACGCGTCCCCCTTCCCGGCCTTGACTGGTCCCCATACCATCACACCACCTCATAGCCCATACTCGCTCCAGTCTACTCCCTGGAACCCGCGTCCCCCTTCCCGGCCTTGACTGGTCCCCATACCATCACACCACTCCATAGCCCATACTTGCTCTAGTCAACTCTCTGGAACACGCGTCCCCCTTCCCGGCCTTGACTGATCCCCATACCATCACCCCACTCCATAGCCCATACTTGCTCTAGTCAACTCTCTGGAACACGCGTCCCCCTTCCCGGCCTTGACTGGTCCCCATACCATCACACCACTCCATAGCCCATACTTGCTCTAGTCTACTCTCTGGAACACGCGTCCCCTTCCCGGCCTTGACTGGTCCCCATACCATCACCCCACTCCATAGCCCATACTCGCTCTAGTCTACTCCCTAGAATACGCGTCCCGCTACCCGGCCATGACTGGTCCCCATACCATCACCCCACTCCATAGCCCATACTTGCTCTAGTCTACTCCCTGGAACACGCGTCCCCCTTCCCGGCCTTGACTGGTCCCCATACCATCACACCAACCCATAGCCCATACTTGCTCCGGTCTACTCTCTGGAACACGCGTCCCCCTACCCGGCCTTGACTGGTCCCCATACCATCACACCACCCCATAGCCCATACTCGCTCTAGTCTACTCACTGGAACCCGCGTCCCCCTTCCCGGCCTTGACTGGTCCCCATACCATCACACCACTCCATAGCCCATACTCGCTCTAGTCTACTCCCTGGAACACGCGTCCCCTTCCCGGCCTTGACTGGTCCCCATACAATCACCCCACTCCATAGCCCATACTTGCTCTAGTCTACTCTCTGGAACACGCGTCCCCTTCCCGGCCTTGACTGGTCCCCATACCATCACACCACCCCATAGCCCATACTTGCTCTAGTCTACTCTCTGGAACACGCGTTCCCCTTCCCGGCCTTGACTGGTCCCCATACCATCACACCACCCCATAGCTCATACTTGCTCCAGTCTACTCTCTGGAACACGCGTCCCCCTACCCGGCCTTGACTGGTCCCCATACCATCACACCAACCCATAGCTCATACTCGCTCTAGTCTACTCCCTGGAACCCGCGTCCCCCTTCCCGGCCTTGACTGGTCCCCATACCATCACACCACTCCATAGCCCATACTCGCTCTAGTCTACTCCCTGGAACACGCGTCCCCTTCCCGGCCTTGACTGGTCCCCATACAATCACCCCACTCCATAGCCCATACTTGCTCTAGTCTACTCTCTGGAACACGCGTCCCCTTTCCGGCCTTGACTGGTCCCCATACCATCACACCACTCCATAGCCCATACTTGCTCTAGTCTACTCTCTGGAACACGCGTCCCCCTTCCCGGCCTTGACTGGTCCCCATACCATCACACCACCCCATAGCCCATACTTGCTCCAGTCTACTCTCTGGAACACGCGTCCCCCTACCCGGCCTTGACTGGTCCCCATACCATCACCCCACTCCATAGCCCATACTCGCTCTGGTCTACTCTCTGGAACACGCGTCCCCTTCCCGGCCTTGACTGGTCCCCATACCATCACCCCACTCCATAGCCCATACTTGCTCTAGTCTACTCTCTGGAACACGCGTCCCCCTTCCCGGCCTTGACTGGTCCCCATACCATCACACAACCCCATAGCCCATACTCGCTCTAGTCTACTCCCTGGAACCCGCGTCCCCCTTCCCGGCCTTGACTGGTCCCCATACCATCACACCACTCCATAGCCCATACTCGCTCTAGTCTACTCCCTGGAACACGCGTCCCCTTCCCGGCCTTGACTGGTCCCCATACCATCACACCACTCCATAGCCCATAATTGCTCTAGTCTACTCTCTGGAACACGCGTCCCCTTCCCGGCCTTGACTGGTCCCCATACCATCACCCCACTCCATAGCCCATACTCGCTCTAGTCTACTCTCTGGAACACGCGTCCCCCTTCCCGGCCTTGACTGGTCCCCATACCATCACACCACCCCATAGCCCATACTTGCTCCAGTCTACTCTCTGGAACACGCGTCCCCCTTCCCGGCCTTGACTGGTCCCCATACCATCACACCACTCCATAGCCCATACTCGCTCTAGTCTAATCCCTGGAACACGCGTCCCCATACCCGGCCTTGACTGGTCCCCATACCATCATCCCACTCCATAGCCCATAATCGCTCTAGTCTAATCCCTGGAACACGCGTCCCCCTTCCCGGCCTTGACTGGTCCCCATACCATCACCCCACTCCATAGCCCATACTTGCTCTAGTCTACTCTCTGGAACACGCGTCCCCTTCCCGGCCTTGACTGGTCCCCATACAATCACCCCACTCCATAGCCCATACTCGCTCTAGTCTAATCCCTGGAACACGCGTCCGCCTTCCCGGCCTTGACTGGTCCCCATACCATCACCCCACTCCATAGCCCATACTTGCTCTAGTCTACTCTCTGGAACACGCGTCCCCTTCCCGGCCTTGACTGGTCCCCATACCATCACACCACTCCATAGCCCATACTCGCTCTAGTCTACTCCCTAGAATACGCGTCCCCATACCCGGCCTTGAATGGTCCCCATACCATCACCCCACTCCATAGCCCATACTCGCTCTAGTCTACTCCCTGGAATACGTGTCCCCCTTCCCGGCCTTGACTGGTCCCCATACCATCACACCACCCCATAGCCCATACTCGCTCTAGTCTACTCTCTGGAACAGGCGTCGCCCTTCCCGGCCTTGACTGGTCCCCATACCATCACCCCACTCCATAGCCCATACTCGCTCTAGTCTACTCCCTGGACTACGTTTCCCCCTTCCCGGCCTTGACTGGTCCCCATAGCATCACACCACCCCATAGCCCATACTCACTCTAGTCTACTCCCTGGAATACGTGTCCCCCTTCCCGGCCTTGACTGGTCCCCATACCATCACACCACCTCATAGCCCATACTCGCTCTAGTCTACTCTCTGGAACACGCGTCCCCCTTCCCGGCCTTGACTGGTCCCCACACCATCACCCCACTCCACGATCCCGTCTACCCCCGTTATCTCTACATGCTTACTTTCACTGTTAGCTACATTCTCAGGGCACTGATGCGTTCAATAGTACAGAGACAATACAGAGATTACATTCTGGCCAATAAATTGGACACATAGCAAACACAAGGCTGGCCGCATAGTTCTGGCCACACGGCAAACGTTGCAACTTTATTCTCCAATAGTAGTACCCGCAATGATTTCTTTGAAAGTTTATTTATTGAGACACAGGGCAGCATCGGCCCTCTCGAGCCGCGCCACCCAGCAACCCCCACGATTTAATCCTTAGTGTAATGCTGGGACAATTTTACGACGGTCAATTTAACCTTTTAACTGGTGGGTCATTGGACTGCGGCGGGGGGGGGGGGCGTGAAGAAGGTGCATCCGGAGGAGACCCACGCAGTCACTGGGAGAGCGATCGAACCCTTTACAGGCAGCGACGGGGAACGCAACCCGGGTCGCCCGTACTGCTAACCGCGCCGCGCCGACCCGCTTCCTTGTCCGAGGCACCCGCCAAGTATTGAAGTGATGGCCGACTGTAGCCAGCGACCTTTTCTCTGCGGACCTGAGGATTCAGTGCCGTTTTAGTGCACCCAGAGCAAACCACAGTCACTTTAGATACGTCCTCTAAGTTTAGAGGTTCCTCACCAGGGCCCAAGATAGACGAGGGGGCCGGTGGCTGCGCAACTCGCGGCTGGGACGTCCCATTACCGGGAGGGTATTTTTTTCCCCGCCTGCTGGACTGTGCCTCGATATATTCACAATCGTTCTTCGCAGAGAGTCACCGAACTCGCCGAGAGGGGGCGCCGGGCCGAGGGCTCAGCTCTGCTCCTCAGTCTGGTGACGGAGAAAGGGGCGCCGGCCCGCCGGGTGATGTGGGAATCCTTCGGGGAAATCCGCTACGGGCTGCCCAAGCTGGAGAAGATTCTGAAAGAGATCCACGAACTCGGTAGGTCCGATTTCCCCCCCCCCCCCCAACGGTCACTCACTGTCGGAGGGGTCATTGAGTGCGGCGGCGCCGAAACGGGAGGCTCTTCGGCCCATTTAGTCCGTGCCGCACTGCTTTTGCCGATCCCCATCGAGCCGCAGCCCTTCGTGATTCCCCCCCCCCCCGCGCCCCCTCCCCCCGTCCATGTACTTATCTACACCTCTCTTCAATGTTGCAACGTAACTCACACGCCCACCACAGTCTCAGTGGGTGGGGACGGGGGACACCTGTTTGCGTTCATGCCATCTATGCCACCTTACAGTTTTGCATATGCCCCTATCGAATTTCCCTGTTCATCGAAATGCTATTCAATTCTGCCCCTGCGATTAGCTTCCAATGACGTATGCACTATCGACAGGGTCAGTGACCGAATTGAAATCTCCCTGCTTATTCTCGGACCTCATCTTGATCAAACAGACAACGTCATCTATCCTCCAATCCTCCAGCACCGCACCCGTGGTTAAAGACGCGTTAGATATAGAACCATAGAAAATTACAGCACAGAAACAGGCCCTTCGGCCCTTCTTGGCTGTGCCGAACCACTTTTCTGCCTCGTCCCACTGACCTGCACCCGGACCATATCCCTCCATACCCCTCTCATCCATGTACCTGTCCAAGTTTTTCTTAAATGTTAAAAGTGAGCCCACATTCACCACTTCATCCGGCAGCTCATTCCACACTCCCACCACTCTCTGTGTGAAGAAGCCCCCCCCCCCATGTTCCCTTTAAACTTTTCCCCCTTCACCCTTAACTAACCCATGTCCTCTGTTTTTTTTTCTCCCCTGGCCTCAGTGGAAAAAGCCTGCTTGCATTCACTCTATCTATACCCATCATAATTTTATATACCTCTGTCAAATCTCCCCTCATTCTTCTACGCCCCAGGGAATAAAGTCCTAACCTATTCAACCTTTCTATGTAATTCAGTTTCTCAAGTCCCGGCAACATCCTAGTAAACCTTCTCTGCAATCTTTCAACCAAAACTGCACACAATACTCCAAATTCGGCCTCACCAATGCCTTATACAACCTCACCATAACATTCCAACTCTTATACTCAATACTTAGATTTATAAAGGCCAATGTACCAGAAGCTCTCTTTACTACCCTGTCTACCCGTGACACCACTTTTAGGGAATTATGTATCTGTACTCCCAGATCCCTCTGTTCTACTGCACTCCTCAGTGCCCTACCATTTACCTTGAATGTTCTACCCTGGTTTTTCCTTCCAAAGTGCAATACCTCACACTTGTCCACATTAAACTCCATCTGCCATTTGTCAGCCCATTTCTCCAGCTGGTCCAGATCCCTCTGCAAGCTTTGAAAACCTTCCTCACTGTCCACTACACCTCCAATCTTTGTATCATCAGCAAATCTGCTGATCCAATTTACCACATTATCATCCAGATCATTGATATCGATAACAAATAACAATGGACCCAGCACTGATCCCTGTGGCACACCACTAGTCACAGGCCTCCATTCAGAGTAGCAATCCTCCAATACCACTCTCTGGCTTCTTCCATTGAGCCAACGTCTAATCCAATTTACTACCTCACCATGTATACCTAGTGACTGAATCTTCCGAACTAACCTCCCATGTGGGACCTTGTCAACGGCCTTACTGACGTCCATGTAGACAACATCCACTGCCTTCCCTTCATCCACTTTCCTGGTAACCTCCTCGATAAACTCTAATCGACTGGTTAAACATGACCTACCACGCACGAAGCAGTGTTGACTCTCCCTAATAAGTCCCCACCTATCTAAATACTTGTAGATCCTATCTTTTAGTATTCCTTCCAATAATTTACCTACTGCTGACGTCAAACCTACCGGCCTATAATTCCCTGGATTACTTTTAGAGTCTTTTTTAAACAACAGAACTACATGAGCTATCCTCCAATCCTCTGGCAACTCACCCGCAGACACCGACATTTTAAATAGATCTGCCAGGGCCCCTGCAATTTCAATACTCGTCTCCTTCAAGGTCCGAGGGAATACCCTGTCAGGTCCTGGGGATTTATCCACTCTGATTTGCCTCAAGATAGCAAACACCTCCTCCTATTTAATCTGTATAAGTTTCATGACCTCCCTACTTGTTTGCCTTGTTTCCATAGACTCCATTCCAGTTTCCTTCATAAATACAGACGCGAAAAAAACCATTTAAGATTTCCACCATTTCTTTTGGTTCCATACATAGCCGACCTCTCTGATCTTCAAGAGGACCAATTTTATTCCTTACTATCCTCTTTGCTCTTAATATACCTGTAGAAACTCTTTGGATTATCCTTTGCTATCCTCTTGGTATTCTCCTTCACCTTGCTTGCTTGAGCAAACTCACCCTTTCTTCTGGACCGTCTCCATTCTCTCAACTGTTCTCTTGCATTCCTGCCTACTCTTCAAGCACCTCGTGTGTTCCTCACTTCCTACACGCGCTATTCCCCTCCTTCTTCCTCTTACCCAGGGCCTCGATACCCCGGAAACCATTCAATGTGATCATGGCTGATCACCCACCATCAGTAACCCGTTCCTGCCCTCTCCCCATATCCCTTGACTCCGCTATCTTTAAGAGCTCTATCTAACTCTCTCTTGAACGCAACCAGAGAATTGACCTCCACTGCCTTCTGGGGCAGAGCATTCCACATATCCGCCACTCTCTGGGTGAATAAGTTTTTCCTCAACTCCGTTCTAAATGGCCGACCCCTTATTCTTAAACTGTGGCCTCTGGATCGGGACTCACCCATCAGCGGGAGCATGTTTCCTGCCTCCAGCGTGTCCAATCCCTTAATAATCTTATATGTCTCAATCAGATCACCTCTCATCCTTCTAAATTCCAGTGTGTACAAGCCCAGTCGCCCCAATCTTTCAACATATGACAGTCCCGCCATTCCGGGAATTAACCTTGTGAACCAACGCTGCACTCCCTCAATAGCAAGAATGTCCCTCCTCAAATCCAGCTAAGCGCTCTGTGAGAAATTGTAGGTGGATGCTCTTCTTGCCGATGTGATCACCAGGACCACGCGGGCCGCAACGCAATCCATTGCCCTGACTGCGCGGACCTGCCGGAAGCTGCCTCTGGCCTCGTCAACTCTCCGCTGCGCTTGAATCCCATTTCCTATTTCTGACCCTTCCCAAGTCCCCCCGACGGAAGCCAGCAATCTCCAGCCTGCCAGAGGCCCCGACCGGCCCCGTGATCTTGTCAGCTCGCTCAGCGCGCAAGCACCGGCTCTCGCGATATCGAGCCCGCCGACCGGCCCCGCCCGCGGTCTGTCTCAAATCCCGCGCTCACCGACGCGTCCGCTGGCCCGTCCTGCCTCCAGCAACGGTTCTGCGATCTGAAACAGGTCCCGATCCGTATGAACACATGAACATCGCCCGGGGTTTATGCAGACAATCGTCGCAGCTGAAGGGTGAGTGCCGATCTTCATTCAATTGGCTCATGGAATTTGCTGTTGGACTCCAGTTCGGCAGAATCCAGGAGCCCAAGGGACGAGGGTCAGAGTGTGGCCGGATCTGGGAGCCCACGTGCCAATGGATTTATCTTGGAATTCAAGATAATTTCACTGAATCTGATCTCCGATGCATTCAAATTCCAACTCAGTGCAGTGTTCCGGCTCAGTGAGTCGTGACTTCCACGCCTGACATAAGACCATAAGGCAAAGGAGCAGAAGTCGGCCATTCGGCCCATCGAATCGATTCTATCGTTTTATCATGAGCTGATCCATTCTAGCATGGATAGAGGATTAGATGCTGGCCGGAGGCAGCGGGAATAAAGGGGGGGGGGGGCTGGATTTTCTGTTGTCTGCGGGTGACTAATGGTGCTCCGCAGGAGTCGGTGTTGGGACCACGTTGTGTCAGTGGTTTGCCCGACCGAATGGATGCCATTGAGGCCGTGGATAGAAAGGTCGCGTTGAAGAATCAAGGTGTCTGCAGAAGGACTTAGTCCGACCGGACGAATGGGCAAAGTGGTGGCAGATGGAAATACAGTGTGGAGAAGGGTAGGGTCATGAACATTGTTAGCAGAGGTAAAGGCGTGCACTGTCGTCTAAATAGAGAGAGAGAGAGAGAGAGAGAGAGAGAGAGAGAGAGAGAGAGAGAGAGAGAGAGAGAGAGAGAGAGAGAGACTTCAAAACTCGGGGGTGAAAAGGAACTTGGGAGTCCTCGTGTGGAATTCCCTGAAGGGTTAGCTAGCCGCTTGGGTCGATGGTAGAGGAAAGCAAATACGTTCGAGAGACGGAAACCTAGGAAGGTACAGCACGTTACAGGCCCTTCGGCCCACAATGCTGTGCTGACCGTGTGACCCACTCTCGAACCTGCCTGGAATTTCCCTACCGCCCAGCCCTCTACTTTCCCCAGCTCCACGTACCCAACAGAGAGTCTTTTAAAAAGACCCTATTGTTTCCGCCTCGAACGCCGTCGCCGGCAGTGCATTCCACGCACCCGCCAACCTCTGCGCGGAAAAAAATTTGCCTCTGACATCCCCCTTGTGCCTACTTCCCAGCACCATCCAACTATGCCTCCATCTCAGCCCCGGCTATCCTCACGATCGACGCCTCTCACCGCCTTTTCAGCCTCTGTCGGGTCAGCAGTCGTCCTCCGTCGCTCCAAGGCCGAGTTAACGCACGCGATTCTAACAAGGCAGCATCCTTGTAAATCTCCACCGTGTCCGCTAGATCTGGAATAGAGGAGCGAGGAGGCATTGGGGGAGGCTTTAACGAGACAGTGGCCGGACAGCGCTTGGAGGATTGAGAGCCGTTTGGGACCCACTGTCTCAGAGAGGACGTGCTGGGCTTTGGGGCGGGGCTAGAGAAGGTTCGTGAGAATGATTCCGGAAACAAAAAGGTTATTGCAGGAGGAGCATTTAAAGGATCTGGGCTTGTACTCATTGGAGATTAGAAGAACGGGGAGGGGGTGGGTGGTGTGGAATCTTATTTAAACCTATCGAATATTGAACAGCCTAGATAGAGTGTATGTGGGGAGGATGTTTTCTACAGAGTGTGAGTCTCGGGCCAGAGGTCACAAGTGAGGAGGGAGCCAGAGGATAGCGGATCTGTGGAATTCATGGCCGCGGAGGGCGTCATTATTTGCAGTAGAGGGTGCCGGGATCTTCTCTAGTCAGGACCTCAAAGGTTACGGGGAGCTAGCAGGAGAATGGGATTGAAAGGGATGTAACGTCAGCCTTAATGGAATGGCGCAGACTCGATGGGCTGAATGGCCGAATTCTGCTTCTGTGTCTTGTGGTCCTAAGCTAGCAAGCTGCCAACGAGCTGTGTGCCGGGCCGGTCTCTCCACCTGTCCCCAGGTGTCGCCCATCGTCAAAGATCCTTCCGCTCCCAGGGATGACGTCTGTGGAGTTCTGCATCTCTGGGTTTTTTTTTAAGGGATGGCGTTACTTGCCCCATGTGCGAACCCCCTCCTCCTTTCGCCACAGGGATTGGGAAAACACCCGTGGCGGCTTTTGGTGTCGGGAAATGTTGGCACTTTATTCAATCTCCATTGACGCTGCCGGACCTGCTCAGAATCTCCAGCATTGTTTGTATGTGTGTGTGTGTGTGTGTGTGTGTGTATGTGTGTGTGTGTGTGTGTGTGTGTGTGTGTGTGTGTGTGTCTGTCTGTCTGTCTGTCTGTCTATCTGTCTATGTGTATGTGTGTGTGTGTGTGTGTGTGTCTGTCTGTCTGTCTATCTGTCTATGTGTATGTGTGTGTGTGTGTGTCTGTCTGTCTGTCTATCTGTCTATGTGTATGTGTGTGTGTCTGTCTGTGTGTGTGTGTGTGTGTGTGTGTGTGTCTGTCTGTCTGCATGTGTGTGTGTCTGTGTGTGTGAGTGTGTATGTGTGTGTGTCTGTCTGTGTGTGTGTGTGTGTGTGTGTGTGTGTGTGTGTGTGTGTGTGTATGTGTGTGTGTGTGTGTGTGTGTGTGTGTGTGTGTCTGTCTGTCTGCGTGTGTGCGCGTGCGTGTGTACGTTTCGAAGTATCATATTAACTCTCTTAAGCTTAATTCGAGAGTAGGAAGTTGGATATTTCCAGTTGGTTGCATGTTCCAAGACGACTTCCCGTCTGTCCCCATGGCAGATATTCAGCAGGAACACAGGAAGACACTGCGGGCGCAGACCGAGACGCTGAGAGTGGACACGATCCTGATGAGGGAGAAGGAGAAGGTTTTCCAGCTGGTTGATCGATACGCCGAGCTCACGGTCATTTCTACTGTTCGGGATCGGAGACTGGTGGAACATGAGCTGCTGGCCAGAGGCCGAGACCACGAGGAGTTGAGGGAGAAACATCTCCGCGGAGAGCTGGAAAAGATTCGGACTGATCAGTTGTTCCAGAGCAGCTTTTCCCGGAGTAAATCCAAATCTGGGAATTCGGCAGCAGTGGCCGGAGTCCCGGGGATCGGGAAAACAACAATGGTACAAAAGATTGTTCACGACTGGGCCACGGGGAAAATATTCCAGCAATTCCAATTTGTCTTCAGTTTCAAATTCCGCGATCTGAACCACATTAATTGCAGGGTAAGTCTGAGGGAACTGATTCTGGATCAGTATCCTTACTTGAGGAATGTTCTGCCAGAGTTGTGGAAGAGCCCAGAAGGATTGCTGTTCACACTGGATGGCTTGGATGAATTTAAGAACAAAATCGATTTTGCTGACAGTCGGGGATGTACAGAAGGTCAGTCCACATGCACAGATCCCGAATTCCAGTGTACGGTGTCGGACATTGTGCACAGTTTAATCCAGCACAAGCTGCTCCCAGGGTGTTCCGTGCTGGTGACCACCCGCCCCACTGCGTTGCATTTATTGGAAAAGGCTGACATCAGTGTCTGGGCTGAAATCCTGGGATTTGTTGGTGAGGAACGGAAGGAATATTTCATCAGGCATTTTGATGATCAGACGGTGGCGGAAGCTGTTTTCAAACACGTGAAGGAGAACGAGATCTTGTACACCATGAGCTACAACCCCTCCTACTGCTGGATCCTTGCTCTGGCACTGGGCCCCTTCTTCACACAAAGAGTCAAGGACCCGCAGCGAGTTCCCAAGACCATCACCCAACTGTACTCCTACTATATTTACAACATCCTGAAAAACCACTGTCGTGAGATTGAGAACCCCCGTGATGTGTTACTCAGGCTTGGTCAGATGGCCTTCAGAGGGGTGTCCGAGAGGAAGATCGTGTTTACAGATGGAGATTTGATCAGCTACAATCTGCAGCTTTCCCAGTTCCTGTCCGGTTTCCTGGTGGAGCTTTTGGAGAGAGAGGATTCTGCCCGGAGCGTGGTGTACACATTCCCACACCTCACCATCCAAGAGTTTGCGGCCGCACTCGCACTATTCCTGACCCCAGGTCGCGGGGACATCCTGGAACTCCTCACTGAAGCCCGCGGCGAGGAGGACGGGCGGTTTGAGGTGTTTCTCCGTTTTGTCGCTGGCCTCTCCTCCCCGGCGACAGCTCAGGGCCTGGAGGAGTTTCTGGGTCCGTTTCCGCACGAAACGACCCGCCGCGTCCTCGACTGGGTGACGGAGGAGGTGAGAAGCCATGTTGCGGACGAGCGGAATGAGGCGGGTAAAAGGAGCCTGCTGAACGCGTTGCACTACCTGTTTGAGTCCCAGAATAGTGCACTGGCTCAGGCCACCCTGGGGTCGGCGGGAGAGCTATCGCTCCGTGGGTTGCGGCTGACCCCCGTTGACTGTGCCGTCCTGTCGCATGCCATCGGGCTCTGTGACGCCATGAGACACGTCGACCTGTGGCGCTGCCGCGTTCAGAGCGAAGGACTCCAGCGGCTGGGCCCCGGGCTGCACCAGTGTCAAGAGCTCGGGTAAGTGTTGCTCCGTCCCGCCCTTGTTTTAAAATCGCAGTCAGGTGGTTCTTGTCACCGTGAGGGAAAGGAAGTAGTTCGGATTAAGTTCTGAAGAGCTGTGATAAATAACAACACACACACACACACACACACACACACACACACGTGCACACGTACACACGTACACACACATACTCACACACCTCTCTCTCTCTCTCTCTCTCTCTCTCTCTCTCTCTCTCTCTCTCTCTCTCTCTCTCTCTCCTCCCCCCCCCCCCCCCCCACACACACACACACACCGTCTTCTTCTGATTCCCCTTCTTCACCATAGACCCATAGAATACTACGGCACAGTACAGGCCCTTCAGCCCTCCATGTTGTGCCAACCCTTATAATCCATTAAAAAACGCACTAAATCCGCACTACCCCATAACCCTCCATTTTTATCTCATCCTCGTGCCTGTCCAAGAGGCTCTTAAATACCCCTAATGTTTTAGCCTCCACACCATCCCTGGCAAGTCATTCCAGGCACTCATAACCCTCTGTGTAAAAACACTTACCCCTGATGTCTCCCCTAAACTTCCCTCCCTTAATTCTGTACATATGCCCTCTAGAGTTTGCTATTGGTGCCCTGGGAAACAGGTACTGACTATCCACCCTACCTATGCCTCTCATAATCTTGTAGACCTCTATCAAGTCCCCTCTCATTCTCCTACGCTCCAAAGAGAGAAGTCCCAGCTCTGCTAACCTTGCCTCATATGACTTGTTCTCCAATCCAGGCGATATCCTGGTAAATCTCCCCTGCGCCCTCCCCGTAGCTTCCACATCCTTCCTACAATGAGGTGGCCAGAATTGAACACAATATCTCCCACACCGTCTCCAACCGTATTAACTCTGGGGGTCTCCCATCCACCGCCACCAACATCGGGACTGGATAAACGAGATGAAGGGTCAGAGCAAGAATTTGGGAGGTGGTGATCCTGGTGACTTGCTTAATTTAAGCTATTACGAGCCCCCGTAACTGGGTCACTTACCAGCAAAGATAGAGAGGCCCGTTGAAGTCTGATGGTACTATTTTTAACCGTATTTATTGATAAAGATACACAAAAATAATATCAATGCAAGCATACTGATAATATACGTCGTCAATACGAAATCTAAAAGCGCGGGTATAATAATAATCAATAAGAAATAGCTCTATCTTTGTCAAGGGGATAATGTATTGTCCGATGGAAATATAAAAGTCACTGTTAGTTCGTTCAAGCTGCAGCGTTTTGGTTTGAGAGAGAGACGGGTTAAAACTTGCCCCAGTCCTTTTCTGATGTCAATCCTTCGAGAGTCGTTGGGAGTTGGTTTCCCCGTTGTTAGCTAAAAACCGTTCTTCCGTGGTAAAGGCCACCGGTTCCGGGGCAAAATGGAACTGAACGCACGTGGCCTCCTCCCACCGGCTTCCGCTATTACGGGATCGCTGGCGTTTCTTCTGGTGCGTCTGAAGGGGGCTGTTCCTACAGACCCTCTTTTATCCTGACTCACAGGGTCTCAGGTGTCAATCGGGTTGGGGGTGATGCAATCCCTCCCTCAACCAGCCCACTTTGCCTGAGGGCTTCCACGTAGCACAGTATTGCAATGCACGTCCGTCTCCAAGAGGCAATGGCCGTTTCCCGTAGCTTTATATTGCCAGGGGAGGGGAGCAAGACATTCCGCACGTCTCTCTCTCATTTCCTGGGTCTCCTGACCCAAATCAATAGCGATCTTGCGATTCTCACAAAGGAGGGGGCTACCCCGCACCCTTCAGCCCCTCAGAGCTGGGGTACATTCATAACAAAGCCTACTAATTGCAGCTTTTAATTCAACTTCAGTTATGTCAGCAGTCATCGTTCTATTTTGTTCTTCGCTTAAAGTGGGTAACTCTGGAGAATTCAGGAAGGTGTCAGTTTGGGTTATGCTTTCCCCCCGGGACTTTGGAATATAGAGTTTCATAGGTAGATTGGATTGTGAACGGCGTTCTTGGCAGACGGCCCTCCGTAACTCCGAGCACCGAATATGCAATTCGCGATGGTGTGCTGATGTTGTATAAGACGTTAGTGAGGTTCGGGGGAGGGGTGGGTGGTCGGGCAGTGTTTGGACTATTGTGTGCCCTTCTACCTGCAGGGAGTATATCACGAAGTTCGAAGGAGTACGGTCAAGATGTACAAAGTTGTCGCTGGGGCTTAAGGGCCTGAGTTGTAGAGAAAGTTTGAGAAGGTCAGGACATGATTCCCGAGAGCGCGGGAGAGTGAGAGGGGTATTAAATGGAGCGTTGCAAAATTGTGGAGGGGGAGGGGGCATCGGCAGGGTAGATCCGTGCCGGTGGTTTCCGCGGAGAATGGGTGAGACTAAAATTAGAAGTCCTGGGGTGAAAGGTGAAAGGCCGATGGGGAACTCTGAGGAGGAGCCTCGTCGCTCAGAGGGGACGGTGTGAGCGCGGATTGAGCTGGCAGCGGGCTCGAGTTCAACATTGGAGGGGTTTGGACGCGCCCGTGAACGAGGAGGGGCGTGGAAGCCCGTGGTCTGGGGGCGGGTAGTTGGGACCGGAGGGAAAAGGTTTGGCGCGGACCAGATGCGCTGCAGCACCCGATGACAGACTCCTCCCTCCACCGCCCTGCGGCTGAACCTTCTCCTCCCACGGCGCCCTAGCGGAGCAGACCCCTCCCACCATCCCGCGTGTCAGCGACCCCCGCCTTCTCCTCCCCCCGGCGTCCCAGCGAGTCAGTTCCTTCCCGCCTCCTAAACTTCAAAAGGAAAAAATTTATATCGGTGGAAATACATCCAAACCCGAGATTCTGTTTTTTTCCCCCCTCCCGGCACGCTCGGCAAATCTAGCGAATAGTAACTGTAAGCAGCACAGGGAAGGGGACAATTTGCGCAAACGCAATTAAATCGCAACAAATGACGAGAGCATGAGTCCTGAAAGTGAGGTCGGTGTTTGTGGGGACACCTCACTAGAATGCGTGTAGTTGTGCTCTTCCGTCCCAGAGCCTGATGTCTGTGGGGTAGTGACTTGTTCTTGAACCTGGTAGTGCGAGTCCTGAGGCTGTTTTGCCTTCGACCTGACGGTAACCATGAGAGAAGAGCACACGGCCTGGGTGGGGTTGGTGTGAGGATCTTTGATGGTGGGCGCTGATTTCTTGACCAGGTCTCACGTAGGTGTGCTCAAACCCGACTTGGGCGCATCGACGCCGGGCGCCCCACCCCCCACCCCCGCCGCTCAAGTCCCGTCCCCACCACCCCCGCCTCCGGGGATTGGCGCCTCCGCTCCAATCCTTCTCTTACCACTGACAGCGGGGAAGCGTGGCCAAGCAGTGGGGTGGAAGGAGGAATGTTTCCGGGTTTCAACACCGACAGCGCTTCCTCCCTGCGCAGCGAAAACACGAGCGTCAGGGTGTTCCTCGTCGACCACGGCTCAGCGTTCAAAAGTACTCCCCACCGGCGAGCACGTCTACAAGGGAGCAGCATTCCTCATCGAGAACCAGCCCACCACCACCCCCACCCCGACCACCACCACCACCACCAACATCACACAGGTCATGACCTCTGCCACCGGGAAGGGGGTACACGAGCCTCCGAGCCCACACCGCCGGGTTAATTAACAGTTGCTTCCCTTCAGCCAAAAGGCACCTGAAAATTCACTCACCTGAACTCTGAACTGATTCTGCAACCTGCAGACCCGCTCTCCGCCTATCCGATTTACTACCTATCACCCTAGATACCTATCCATCTAACTGATGATCTACCTATCCATCTAGCCAATTTTCCATCGATCCAGTCATCTAACTATCCACCTATATAATTATCTATCCATCTACCTAATTATCTATCGATCTATCTATCCATCTATCTGTCCATCTGTCCAAATATCAATTTAACTATTTATCTATCCATCTATCTAAACATCTATTTATCCATGCATCTATCTACCTATCCACCTATATAATTATATATCCATCTTTCTAATTATCCATCTATAGATCTATTTCTCTATCTATCTATCTATCCATGCGATTGTCTGTCGAATTTTCCATCTATCCATTTATCTAACCATTTACCTATCCACCCATATAATTATATATCCATCTTTCTTATTATCCATCTATAGATCTATTTCTCTATCTATCTATCTATCCATGCGATTGTCTGTCGAATTTTCCATCTATCCATTTATCTAACCATTTACCTATCCACCTATATAATTATCTGTCCACCTTTCTAATTACCGATCTATCTATCTATCTATCTATCTATCTATCTATCTATCTATCTATCTATATGTCTGTCTGTCTATCTATCTATCTATCTATCTATCTATCTGTCTGTCTGTCTGTCTGTCTATCTGTCTATCTGTCTGTCTATCTATCTATCTATCTAACTATTAAACTATCTGTCTGTCTATCTATCTATCTGTCTATCGGTCTATTTATCTATCTATCCATCTATCTATCTATCTGTCTGTATGTATGTCTGTCTATCTGTCTGTCTATCTATCAATCTATCTATCTGTCTGTCTCTCTATAGGTAGTGTTCACGGGTTCAATGTCCATTCAGGAATTTGGACGGTAGAGGGGAAGAGGCTGTTCCTGAATCGCTGAGTGTGTGCCTTCAGGCTTCTGTACCTCCTCCCTGATGGCAGAGGAGAAGAGGCTGTTCCTGAATCGCTGAGTCTGTGCCTTCAGGCTCCTGTACCTCCTACCCGACGGTAACAATGAGAAAAGGGCATGTCCTGGGTGCTGGAGGTCCTTAATAATGGATGCTGCCTTTCTGAGACACCACTCCCTGAAGATGTCCCTCCATCTACCCATTTATCTAATTGCCTGTCTATCCATCTATTGAATCATTTATCTAGCCATTCACCATCCATCCATCTATCTACTTACATAATAATCATTATTTTGAAGTTATTATTTGGCTCATTCTGTATTTGCACAGATTTTTTTTCTTTTCAATATTGGCTGTTTTACATGTATGTAGTCTTCATTTGCGTGTAGTTTCGCATTGATTCTAATATATTTCGTAGTTCTACTGAGAATTGCCGCAATAAAATGAACTCGGGTGGTATATGGCGGCAGACACGTTTGTAATGAACTTACTGCGGGCTTTGGCATTCCACGAATGATCGGGAGAGCTGCGTCGTGAGCGTCAATCGTAGCGGGAGGGGGTCGGGAACTGGTCATCGATTTCCCGAAGGTTTTAAACTTCCATACGACACCCGGTTGAGAGTAATTCCATCCTGCCCAGAGACTGACTCGGTTTTGTTTCTTGTTCCGTTCGCTCCTGTCTAGCCTGGGGGAGAATAGCTTGGGAGATTCAGGAGTGAAGCTGGTGTCATCGGCTCTGCAGCATCCGGAGTGTAAAATACGGAGACTGGAGTAAGTCGCAGATTGTGAGATTGTGTTCACCGCGTCCCTGACCCGGCGTAAACACTTGGGATTTGCACCGTCCCCTGTTCCTCCGTCTCCTTCACCCTCCCTCCCTCTCTCTCTCTGATCTCCAGACTGAAATATAATGATCTCACGGTGTCCTGCGCCGAGGGTCTCGCCTGCGCTCTCGGTGCAAACCGATCGCTGACAGAGCTGAACCTGAGTGACAACGATCTGGGAGATCTCGGAGTGAAACTGGTGTGCGTGGCTCTGGGTAATTCGGAGTGTAGAGTCCAGAAACTGTGGTAAGTACCAGGCTGCGTAAAAGTTGCAATAGCTCTTTTCAAGGAGCAAGACGGTGGGAGATTGTCTCGAGGGTCACTGGGTGTCTGACACTGAACATTAACGCAATCAGTCAGGGTATTACTGATAAGCTACAGGGATGCGTATCCTTTCTCTGTCTATCGTTCACTCTCACTCTCTCGCGTCTCCAGGCTATGGAGGACGGGGCTCACCGGATCCTCCCCCGAAGATGTCCTCTCCGCCCTCGGTAAGGTCCGCTCCCTGACTGAGCTGGAGCTGGGCACGAACTCGTTCACGGACCGCTCTGTCCCCGCTCTCCGCCGCCTCATCGTGGCCCTCCCGGTGCTGGAGCGGATCGGGTGAGTGCCTGTCGATGCCGAATGGACGAGCGGACCAGAGCACCCGCCTGCCGCTTTCCCCTGTCCTTTCTTGGCCGCTCGATCAGGCGCGCCTGTGCGCCGGGCCGGTGACGCAGGCATCCGATTAGCCAATCGCGTGGCAGCAGTCCGAAGCGGGCGAGCACGCAGACATTTCTTGTTGAAATAGTCGCCCCCCACCCCCCTCGTCCCCGGCGACTGCACTATCCACGCTCAGCGGCTACCTTATGAATTACCTCCTGCCCCCAATAAAGTGGCTACTAAGCGGCCCGCCGCAGTAGCCCATCTGCTTCAAGGTCGATGTGTTGCTAGTCCAGAGATGCTCTTCCGCGCTCCGCTCTAATTTCGCGTGGTTATTCAAACAACAACACACACAAAATGCCGGTGGGACGCGGCAGGCCGGGCAGCGTCTACAGGGAGAAGCGCCGTCGACGTTTCGGGCCGAGACCCTTCGTCAGGACTGACTGAAAGAAGAGATAGCAAGAGATTTGAAAGTGGGAGGGGGGAGGGTTGAAATGCGAAATGATAGGAGAAGACCGGGGGGGGGGGGGGTTGAAGCTGAGAGCCGGAAAGGTGATTGAGGTGATTGGCAAAGGGGATACAGAGCTGGAGAAGGGAAAGGATCATGGGACGGGAGAAAGGAAGGTTGAGGGGAGCGCCAGAGGGAGAAGGAGAACAGGCAAAGAGTGATTGTGAGAGGGGCAGGGAGAAAGAAACAAGGGAGAGAGAAATAAAATGGAATAAATAAATAAATGCAGATAGATAGATAGATAGATAGATAAGGAATGGAGTAAAACTGGGAGGAGGGGCATCAACAAAAGTTAGAGAAGTCGATGTTCATGTCATCAGGTTGGAGGCTACCCAGCCGGTATATAAGTTGTTGTTCCTCCAACCTGAGTGTGGCTTCATTTTGGCAGTAGAGGAGGTCATGGATAGACATATCGGAATGGGACGTGGAACGTGGAATTAAAATGTGTGGCCACTGGGAGATCCTGCTTTCTCTGGCGGACAGATCGTAGGTGTTCGGCGAAACGGTCTCCCAGTCTGAGTCGGGTCTCACCAATATATAAAAGGCCACACCGGGAGCACCGGACGCAGTGTACCACACCTGTTGCCTTACCTTGAAGGACTTTATCAAGTCTTTATTCTTTGGAGCGTAGAAGGTTGAGGGGGGACTTGATAGAGGTATTTAAAATTATGAGGGGGATAGACAGAGTTGACGTGGATAGGCTTTTTCCATTGAGAGTAGGGGAGATTCAAACAAGAGGACATGAGTTGAGAGTTAGGTGGCAAAAGTTTAGGGGTAACACGAGGGGGAATTTCTCTACTCAGAGAGTGGTAGCTGTGTGGAACGAGCTTCCAGTAGAAGTGGTAGAGGCAGGTTCGGTATTGTCATTTAAAGTAAAATTGGATAGGTATATGGACAGGAAAGGAGTGGAGGGTTATGGGCTGTGCAGGTCGGTGGGACGAGGGGAGAGTAAGCGTTCGGCACGGACTAGAAGGGCTGAGATGGCCTGTTTCCGTGCTGTAATTTGTTATATGGTTATTATATGGACTACCTGGGGCCCTGAATGGTGGTGAGGGAGGAAGTGTAGGGGCAGGTGTCGCACTTGTTCCGCTTCCAAGGATAAGTGCCGGGAGGGAGATCGGTGGGAAGGGATGGGGGGGGGGTGTATGAATGGACAAGGGAGTCACGTAGGAGTTATTTAAGTTACTGTCGCCTTCCTGTCAGCTTTAACCAGTCTGGCCGTTCTCCTCTGAACTCTCTCATAAACTCAAGGCGTTTTTGCTAGCAGAACCGCATCGTTTTCTTCTTTCTTTTTCACGCCATTTTCTGTAAATCTAAAGCAGGGGTTCCCGACCTTTTTTTTTGAATCCCACGGACTGCAACCATTAACCCGGGGGTCCGTGGACTCCAAGCTGAGATATCCCAGCTCTGGAGGCTGAAAAATCCCAGGGGATCAGCAGTTTCTGAGACCCTCGTACCACCCCCCCCCCCCCGGCACCACCATCCGTCCCGCGGCCAAAATCACTCAGACCAAATTTCGTCCCCAAACTCTGATGTTTGGCTTTGAACGGCAACTGGACCTCCTTGACCACGTCTGCCTGCTCTGATTCATTGATTGGCTGATCAGACACTGGCGTCACCGAGCCGGTGTGCGGGTGTATCCCACGGACTGGGGCTCTGACCGTGTCCATTTCGTCCGCTGTGTTTCAGGCTCGGAGGCAACCAGTTCAGTTCGGAAGGTCGGAATCAGCTGAGATCGCTGCGGGGGTCCAAACCGGGGCTGAAGGTGCAACTCTGAACGATTTATCGACCTCCTGCCCTTTTGAACGTTGCCCCCCCCCCCCCCACCGCCCCCACAAACCCCCGCCCCGCCGGTTTGCAGATGGCCGTCTCCAACTCTGCCCTGTGCTGTGACGTCAGGGGAATCCCCGTTGGCACGTGACTCGGCCACCCTCTCGCTGTTGTCTGAAGGAGCGGCCCAGCACTGGCTGAGCCCGAGAAGCGCAGTCAGTGCCCCGGACGCGGAGTTATCCGTGGAGGAAATCCTCGGGGCGCGGTTGCCCGGGATGATGCAGCCGGGAACAGGTAATTCGGTCATTCGGCGGCCTCGCCGTAAGCCCGTCGCGTACCCCGACGTCTCCTCGTTCCGCCGGGAGCTGGGACGCTGCCCTGAAGTGCGATTTTACAGTCCTGTGGGCGGACCTGATGAAGAGCGGCCTGGTGTGTGCACGCACCAATGCCCGGGAAACCCCAGTCCGTAACAGGCAATGTCCTCACTGGGCACATCTACACCGTAGGCTGCCACAAGAGGGCAGCATCCGCCATCAAGCGTCCCCGCCACACGGGTCACGCCCTCTTCTCCCTCCTACCGCCGGGCAGGAGGTACAGGAGCCTCAGCAAGTTATCTCCCCACAACCATCACCTCAGCCCTGAAGGTGGCTACGCAGCCTGTAGATTCACTTTCAAGGACTTTACAACTCGTCTTCTCTGTATCATATATCGTCCATTATTTAATTACCGTTCGCACGATTTGCCAGCTGTTTTGCATGCTGGGTATTCGTCTGTTTTCGTTATGTGCGATGTTTTCATGACTTCTACTCTATCTTTATTTTTGTAAATACCTACAAGAAAAAAATATGAAGCTCGAGATCTTTTATGAGGTCGGATAATGAATCTACTTTGAACTTGAGTGATGCTGGTAAACCGGAGGGGGTGGGGGGGGGGGGAGGTTAAGATGTCGCTGACTCTCTCTCACGTCTGTATAATTGCAATCGGACCCGAAACGACTTGAATTGGCCCCCGTGCGTTAGCAAGCCGCTCGATGCCGAACTGGCAACCGGGAGGGTGAAGTCAGTAACCGGCCGTCACCGTCTCGCCTGGCGTGGGGTTGCTGGTGACGTCAGAAGAGCACGTGACCTCCTTCGCTTCCGGCCCTGTGTGGAAATGGGGAGCGGTGGTGGTGGGGCGGCGGGGACGAAGGGAAGGAGAATGTGCGGGAAATGTGGCAGGAGAGGGGGATGAGGAGGCGGGTTGAATGGCTTATCACATGACCGGCGTTTGATGGCTCTGGGCCTCTGTTCACATTCAGGAGAATGAGGGACGACTCTCATCGAATGCCGAGAGGCCTTGCTGGAGCGGGCGAGGGAGATGTTTCCTGCGGTGGAAACGTCTAAGACGAGAGGGCACAGCCTCAGAGAGCGACAATGAGGAGGAGTGCCTTTGGCAAGAGAGTGGTGAATCTGTAGAGTTCTTTGCCACGGGCAGCTATGGGGTCCAAGTCTTTCTGTGTATTTCCGGCAGACGTCGATAGATTCTTGATTGGTCAGGGCACGAAGGGATGCCGGGAGGAGGCCGGGAGATCGGGGGCTGGGAAGGAAATTGGATCCGCCGCGATGGAACGGCGGAACGGGCTCGATGGGGCAATTGTCATAACTCTGCTCCGATATCTGATGATCTTATGGATGAAGGCTTGGCGATGGGGGGGAATTAAGTGGGGGTGGGGGGGAATGACGGTGAGCGGAAGGAGGAGGTGGGCGAAGTGCGGTGAGTGGGGGATTCGGGAACGACGAGGATGATGAGGGGGGATGTGGGGTGGGAGAAAGACGATGGGGTGGGATGAGAGGGGAATGGGAAATGAGGATGGGGTGAACGTGGAGGGATAGATAGGAAGGGGGGACAGGGAGCCGGAAGGAGGTGGGAACAGGAGAGAGGGAGAGGGGACAAGTGAGGGAGGGGGAGGGAGCAGGGGAGAGGGAGTGAGAGAGGCGGATGGAAGCTGAGACATGAGTTGCGAGGCATGCCGTGTTGAATAAACTCCTGGTACACTCCGCTCAGTGTATTTGTTGACCAACGGTGAGCAGTGACGATCGACAAGATGGTCTCTAGTCCCTTCACTTCCACCCACAGGCGGGATGATGCCGCTGATCAGAACCAAGTTTACGAGGACGCTTCGTACACTTTCACCTGTTATGAATGTACCCCAGCTCTGAGGGGCCGAAGGGTGCGGGGTAGTCCCCTCCTTTGTGAGAATCGCAAGACCCAGAGGACCCAGGAAATGAGAGAGAGAGACCTGGCCATTGTCTCCTGGAGACCACGTTTGTGGATTGGGGACTATGCTACGTGCAAGCCCTCGGTCAAAGTGGGCTGGTTGAGAGAGAGATGGCATCACCCCGACCTGATTGACATCTGAGACCCTGCGAGTTAAGATAAAAGAGGGGGGGGGCTGTGGGGACAGCCCCTCAGACGCACCAGAAGAAACGCCAGCGACCCCATAATAGCGGGAAGTCATTTGAAGGAAGCCACCTGCGTTCGGTTCCCTTGCCTGGGGCTGGTGGCTGGAACCACGGAAAACGACTTGGAACTAACAACGGGGAAGCAACTCCCCCGACGCAACGGATTGGCCTCATAAAAGTCCCGGGCAAGTTTAAAACCGTCTCTCTTAAACCCACAGAGCTGCAGCTTGAAGGGACAGTGACTTTGATCTTTCCATCGGACAATACAATATCCCCTGGCCTAGACAAACGATAGAGCTATTGCTTATTGATGATTATTATTATACCCGCGTTTTTAGATTGAGTATTGACGACGTATATTACCTGAATGTCTGTATTAATCTTATTTTTGTGCCCCTTTATAAATAAAGACTTTTAAACATAGTACCATCAGACTTCAACGGACCTCTCTATCTTTGCTGGTAAGTGACCCAGTTACGGGAATTTCGTAACACACGTAAGACCGTGAGAAAGACACACACACACACACACGATAATACAAACCCACAGACTCTCTCTCTCTCACACACACACACACACGTACTACACACACACACACACGCACACGATATTACAAACCCACAGACTCTCTCTCTCTCACACACACGTACTACACACACACACACACGATATTACAAACCCACAGACTCACACACACACACACGCACGATATTACAAACCCACAGACTCTCACAGACACACACACACACACACACGATATTACAAACCCACAGACTCTCACACACACACACACGATATTACAAACCCACAGACTCTCACACACACACACACACACATTACAAACCCACAGACTCTCACACACACACACACGCACACACACACGATATTACAAACCCACAGACTCTCTCACACACACACACACACACGCACACACACACGATATTACAAACCCACAGACTCTCTCACACACACACACGCACACACACACGATATTACAAACCCACAGACTCTCTCTCTCTCTCTCACACACACACACACGATATTACAAACCCACAGACACACACACGATATTACAAACCCACAGACTCTCACACACACACACACACGCACGATATTACAAACCCACAGACTCTCTCTCACACACACACACACACACACGATATTACAAACCCACAGACACACACACACACACACGATATTACAAACCCACAGACTCTCTCTCTCACACACACACACACACACACACACACGATATTACAAACCCACAGACTCTCACAGCTACCTGGACTGTTCCTCTTCCCACCCTGTCAGCTGTAAAAACGCCATCCTCTTCTCTCACTCCCTCCGCCTCCGCCGCCTCTGCTCTCGGGACGAGGCTTCTCACGCCGGGTCGAAAGAGAAGGCCTCCTTCTTCGAAGAAAGGGGCTTCCCCCCCCCTCCAAAAATGGACGCGGCCCTCATCCGCACCTCTCCCATTTCGCGCACCCGCCCCACCAGGGATAGGGTTTCCCTCGTCCTCGCCTACCACCCCACCGGCCGCCGCGCCCAGCACGTAACTCCCCGTCGCTTCTGCCATCTC